>NW_013617446.1:79099-117278 GCF_000695525.1 Brassica oleracea var. oleracea | reverse complement strand
ACACGTGGCAGCAAACCCCCCTGCCACTTGTCGGAAGAAGGGAAGAATTCTACTTTATATATAAAGATAGTGATAAAAATAGATTATCAAAGTTTATATGATGATGGTTAGTGCGAGAATGATTAAATAACAAAAATTCTCAGTTCAACACTACCTATCAAATTAAATCATATTCAAACTAATAGAAATGTCTGTCTTTTTGTCTTTTTTTATTTATTAATTTATCATAAATATATGATTTTTTATTTAAGTTACATGGATAATTTTTTGATTAACAAAGTAGTGAATTTTCAAAGGAAATGGAAGAGGACACGTGACAGCAAACCCCCCTGCCACTTGTCGGAAGAAGGGAAGAAGTCTACTTTATATATAAAGATAGTTGACGTTTGTTTCTGCTTCATTCCTACTGCTATTGAATCTTTGATTTTGGAGGATTAGATTCATGATTTAAGGTTAGCTTAACAATTTTATAGGTTATAGGACAAAAACAATAATTTGAAACTTTAAAATGTATATTTTAAAAAACATTAAAATGTATATTTTGTTAACATTTTTTTTATTAAATTTATGTTTTTTGAAAATTATGAATAGTATTTTTATTATTTTAAAGAAAATAAAATACATATAAAATATTTTATAAACTTTCTTAGCACATTCAATAATAGCTTGTTAGCCAAACGTCAATTGACCTAATACTATAAAAAAGCAAAAAGGATAATCGATTCAAACTGTCACAAAAAATGGAACCAAACTTTATCAGTATCGAAATATGAGTTCCGCTTACCTGTGTTAACCATGCCGGAGGAGGAACTAGAATACAGGGACACATCATTCTGATTAACCTAAAAAAACTGGCAGTTGTAAATGCTCCATAGAGTAAGTATCTATTTCTAAGTATTATCCTATTGTTTATATTTTTCCTTTTTGAAATTCAGATGCTTAAGTAGGTGAGCAAGGAGGTGTTGTTCCACCCGGTGTTCAAGCACCTCAATACCCTCAAGCCTATGGTTTTCAAGCCCCTCAGGCCTCCGATTTTCAAGCTCCGCAAGCCCCTGTTTTCAAGCCCCTCAAGCCCCAGGTTTTCAATCCCCCCAAGCCCCTGGTTTTCAACCCCTCAATCCCCCGATTTTCAAGCCCCTCAAGCCCCCTGTTTTCAAGCCCCTCAACTCTACGGTTTTCAAGCCCCTCAAACCCTCACTGTTCCACTTGCATTTGTTCCCTTTGTTGCTATTATTGGTTATGTTCCTCCGTTTCCTGGTAATTTTATGTTCTCAACAATTCCTCATCCATCCATCTTTGTCTAAATTTTTTTATTTCTTATATCCAGATTTGATGGTTTCTAATTTCATTCTTCCTCCAATCGCTCATCCTAATCGTATTCCTAGTAAGGATTTCTTTCATAAATGATAAAATAATCTTTTGTACTTTTCTTGTTCTTATTTGTTCTAACCATTTGTGCAGATCATGTTCTTATACAACGGACCGTCGAAGACAGCTTTCACATGTTTTCTCTTACAGATGCATATCGTAACTTTTGTTCTCATTTGTTGTAACCATAACTATTATCTTGTTCTTATTTGTTCGACCAAAGGAATCCTAAATCCTCTTCCGATAATTTTAAATTTTCAGAATATGTTCATTTGCATGATCTGAACTAGCACTTATATAACACCATGGCACTCTACATACTGAAACGCCCATTGTTTGTCACTTTTCAAGTAATGAATGAAGAAGCACCCACCAGTGGTATATGAATAGTAATTTTATAATTTAAAATACATATAAAATCTTTTATAAACTATCTTAGCCCATTCAATCTTAGGCCTGTTAGCCTAAGATCAAATGATATAATACTATAAAAAGGCAAAAGGGGTAATCGATTCAAGCCGTCACCAAAATTAATCCAAACTTTATCAGTATCGATATACGAGTTCCCCTCACCTGTGTTCAACATGCCGGAGGAGGAGCTAGAATACAAAGACGCAACATTCTGATTAACTTAAGAGAACTGGCCTTTGTCAATGCTCCGTAGAGTAAATTTTTATTTCTCAAATCGATTATCCATTAGTGTTATCATCGGTATTCTCCTAGTGTTTATATTTTTCTTTTTTGAAACTCAGATGCTCAAGTAGGTGAGCAAGGAGGTGTTGTTCCACCCAATATTCAACCCCCACGGTGTTCAAGCACCTCAAGCCTCCGAATTTCAAGCCCCTCAAGCTCACGGTTTTCAAACTCCTCAAGCCCCTCAAATCCCCGGTTTTCAAGCCTCTCAAGCCTCCGAATTTCAAGACCCTCAAGCCCACGGTTTTCAAACTTCTCAAGCCCCTCAAGACCCCGGTTTTCAAGCCCCAGGTTTATAGCTCCTCAAGACCCTCAAGCCCCCGGTTTTCAAGCCCCTCAAGCCTCTCAAGCCACGTGATCCCCTCAAGCCCTCAAGGTCCCAGTGTTCATGCCCCTCAAGCCCCCCGGTGTTCCACCTGTTGTTCCATCCGCCTTGTTCCCTTTGTTCCAGTTGTTGGTTATGTTCCTCCGTTTCCTGGTAATTTTCTGTTCTCAACAATTCCTCATCCATCCATCTTTGTTTAATTTTTTTTCTTTCTAATCCCCAAATCTGCTGGTTCCTAATTTCATTCTTCCTCCAATCGCTCATCCAAATTGTATTCCTAATAAAGATTTCTTTCATAAATGATAAAATAAACTTTTGTTTTTCTTGTTCTTATTTATTCTAATCATTTGTGCATATCACGTTCTTATACAACGGACCTTCGAAGACAACTTTCACCAGTTTTCTCTTGCAGATGCATATCACAAGTTTTGTTCTTATTTGTTCTATCCATATGTATTATCTTTTTCTTAGTTGTTTGAGGAAAGGAATCCTAAATCCTCTTCCATTAATTATAATTTTTCAGAATATGTTAATTTGTATGCTTTGAACCAGCGGCTGTCCAAAACCATGACACTCTATATACTGAAACGCCCAGTATTTGTCATTTTCAAGTAATGAATGAAGGAGCCCCCACTAGTAGTATACGTTAAAAAAACTTTGAAATGTATATTTATTTAATTTTTTTATTAATTTTATGTTTTTTTGAAAATTTTGAATAGTATTTTTATAATTGTAAAGAAAATAAAATACATATAAAATATTTTATAAACTCTCTTAGCCCATTCAATTTTAGGCCCTTTAGCCCAATGTCAAATGACCTAATCCTATAAAAAGGCAAAAAGGATGATCGATTCAAACCGTCACCAAAAATGGAATTTAACTTTATCAGTATCGAAATACGAGTTTCACTTACTTGTGTTAACCATGCGGAGGAGGAGCTAAAATACAGGGACACAACATTCTAACCTAAGAGAACTGGCCATTATCAATGCTCCATAGAGTAAGTTTCTATTTCTCAAATCCATTATCCATTAGTGTTATCATCAGTATTATCCTAGTGTTTATTTTTTTCTTTTTTGAAATTCAGATGCTCACGTAGGTGCGCAAGGAGGTGTTGTTCCACCCGGGGGGTTCAACCCCTGGTGTCCAAGCAGCTCAAGCCACTCAAGCCCCCAGTTTTCAATCCACTCAAGCCCTTCAAGCCCCCGGTGTTCAAGCTCCTCAAGCCCCCAATGATCAATCCCTTCAAGTTCCCGGTGTTCCACCTGTTGTTCCACCTGCCTTTTTTCCCTTTGTTCCTATTGTTGTTTACTTTCCTCCGTTTCCTGGTAAATTTATGTTCTCAATAATTCCTCATCCATCCATCTTTGTTTAAATTTTTTTCTTTATAATCTCCAAATTTGCGTGTTCCTAATTTCATTCTTCCTCCAATCGCTCATCCTAATTGTATTCCTAGTAAGGATTTTTTCATAAATGATAAAATAAACTTTTGTATTTCTTGTTCTTATTTGTTCTAATCATTTGTGCAGATCACGTTCTTATACAACGGACCGCCGAAGACAGCTTTCACCAGTTTTCTCTTGCAGATGCAGATCATAAGTTTTGTTCTTATTTGTTCTATCCATATGTATTATCTTGTTCTTATTAGTCCGAGGAAAGGAATCCTAAATCCTCTTCCATTAATTTTTTTTCTTTTTCAAAATATGTTCATTTGTATACTCTAAACCAAAGCATGTCCAACACCATAGTACTCTACATACTACATACAGAAACGCCCAGCGTTTGTCACTCTTCAACGCTTGTCAAGTAATGAATAAAGGAGCTCCCACCAGGGGTATATGCTAAAAAAACTTTGAAATGTATACTTTATTAAATTTATGTTTTTAAAAAAAAATATGAATAGTATTTTTATAATTTTAAAGAAAATAAAATACATATGAAATATTTTATAAATTCTCTCATCCCATTCAATCTTAGGCCAGTTAGCCCAGTGTCAAATGACCTAATATTGTAAAGGAAAAAGAGGTAAACGATTCAAGCCGTCACCAAAAACGGATCCAAAATTTATTAGTATCGAAATGCGAGTTCCGCTCACCTATGTTCAACTTGCCGGAGGAGGAGATAGAATACGGGGACACTGCATCCTGATTAACCTCAGAGAATTGGACTTTGTCAATGCCCCATAGAGTAAGTTTCTATGTCTCAAATCTATTATTCATTAGTGTTATCATCAGTATTATGCTAGTGTTTATATATTTCTTTTTTTTTTTGAAATTCAGATGCTTAAGTAGGTGAGCAAGGAGGTGTTGTTCCATCCGGTGTTCAAGCCCCTCAAGCCTCCGGTTTTCAAGCCCCTCAAGCCCCCGATTTTCAAACTTCTCAATCCCCTGGTTTTACCCCCGGTTTTCAATCCCCACAAGGCCCCGGTTTTCAAGTTCTTCAAGTCTCTTAAGCCCCCGGTTTTCAAGTCCCTCAAACCCCCGGTTTTCAAGGACTTCAATCTCCTCAAGCCCCCAGTGTTCAAGCCCCTCAAGCCTACGGTGTTCCACCCACCTTTGTTCCATTTGTTCCTATTGTTGGTTATGTTCCTCCGTTTCTTGGTAATTTTCTGTTCTCAATAATTCCTCATCCATCAATCTTTGTTTAAATTTTTTTTTTCTTTCTAATCTCCAGATCTGCTGGTTCTTAATTTGATTCTTCCTCCAATCGTTCACCCTAATCGTATTCCTAGTAAGGATTTCTTTCATAAAGGATAAAATATAAATGTTTTTTTATTTCTTGTTCTTATTTGTTCTAACTATTTGCGCAAATCACGTTCTTATACAACAGACCTCTGAAGACAGCTTTCACCAGTTTTCTCTTGCATATGCAAATCGTAAATTTTGTTCATATTTTTTCTAACCATAAGTATTATCTTGTTCCTATTTGAGCAAATAAATCCTAAATCCTAACTCCTCTTCCATCAATTTTAATTTTTCAGAATATGTTCATTTGTATGCTCTGAAGTAGTTAATTGTATATATCCTAAAATACAAGATAACCTAATAAGAATAAAATAACAATTAAATTTATAAATTTTAACAATTAAATTTATAAATTTTAATCAATATTTAAGACTATAAAAATAACTGTTATTTTTTTTTAATTCTGATAAGTATATTAATCTAAATGATAGTATTTCTTCTAATTAGTGATATATTATAGTTCTAAAACTATTAATTTATAAAAAAATATAGCTCCTCATGTTTAAAAGAGAGCTGAAAACTTTTGTATTACTAGGTTTTAAGTGGATCTCTAACTAATTGAAAATAGGAAGTGAAAAGCGGTTCACAAATCAAATGTTTTTTTTTTTGAGATATCCATTAAATTCTATTTGATATATTTCATAAATAATTGTATTTTATTTTTTCAGTAAAAAATAATCTGTAACTATATTATTTTCAAACAATAATTGTTTTTTTGTTTTGAGGTATTCCTGAATTTATTATCGATGGAGATGGTCAAAATAATTCACCAAAGATAGTAGAAACTCTATAAATTAATACTCGATAAATTAATAAACTCTGTAAGTTAATAAATTTCTTCGATCTCGACTTGGGTCGGTTCAATATATGACAAATTGATAAAATAATAAGATAATATTTTTAGAAAATCTTATGTAAATATATGATCTCACAAAAATCATTAATTAATAATTTATACAAGTAAAAACAAAAATCGAATTGCTTATTTTATATTCACAATAAAATTCATCTCTGTTTTTTTTTTAATCATTTTGATATATTTTTGATAACATTTAGTAAAATTATTTTTAAAACAACATTTAAATTTTATGAAACATAATTCATATACACCAAATAATACAATAAATAATAAAAGTTTTAATTTTCTAAAATTTACATTAAAATCTAAAAAGAAAAGTTTTTGTAAATTAATAATTCTATAAATTATTTAAATACCATATTTCCAGTATTATTAATTTATAGAGTTTTTTTTTGATAATCCAGGTAATCCGGACACCCCGGAGGGAACCCGACTAGCGCCTAAGAGCATCTGCATTGAAGGTTCAATGCAGAAGTTCACAGTTTTCACAAAAAAAATTATATTAAAATATTCTTTTTTTTGTGAACTCAGCTCCTGCAGGTTCAGTGGGATGAACCTGGTTCATCACTGTATCGTGGGCCCCACGCTACGTGGTGATCTGCGATTGGTCTGCTTAATTTTTTTTTTTCTTTTTTTTTAAATCAAACGAAAAAGTAAAAAAAAAATAATAAAAAATTAAAGTTATGAACCCCACTCAAGGTTCATTGATGCAGATGCCCTAAGTACACCTCCGTAGAAATCATCCCGGAGGGCTGCCTTTTTCGCCCCATTTTAATTCGAACCCGGATTTTAATTTATAGAGTTTTTACTGTACCATAATCTTAGGGGGGGGGGGTTCACTGATTTTTTTTTATATGTATATGGTTGCAGGATAAGAGCTTCACCTTTATCGTCAAGACCTCGCCTGCTCTGGGTTTGTTGCTTAAGGCTGCTGGTGAATATTCCTCTTTCCACCACAATGTATTATAGTGACCAATGAATGTGCATTTATTTTACAAAAAACCATCTTAAGGTGTTTGGTTTTGCAAAGCTGAATAGCTTGAGTTTTGCTTTTACTCCTCGTTAATTATATAGTTGTACAAGAACAATTGGCAAGGAAATCATGTATATCAAATATGTTTTGTGAAATTTTCTACACTATCCCCTTTGTCTTACTAGTTTTGTTTGATCATTACTCGAGCTTCTACTCAAACGATAGAATAAATTAGCAAGAAATCCATGTGCACCATATGTTTTATGATAGAGATAAACTATATGAGGGTATGAGGGGTGGCATCTGCACTATTTCTTTGTCTCTCTTCCTGCGTTGTTTGACATTTGCTGAGTTGTGGAAACAGGTGTTGAGAAGGGATCGAAAGATCCAAAGCAAGATAAAGTTGGGACGATAACAATCGTACAATCGCAGCAGAGAAGCTTCCTGATCTGAACTGCACGACCATTGAATCCGCTATGAGAATCATTACAGGAACTGCAGCTAACATGGGGATCGACATAGACCCTCAAGTTCTTGAACCCAAAAAGAAAGCAGTTTTGTTGTAAACGCCCGTACTGTAGTTTCTGTTTGATAATTGCCTTGTTTGTTTCTAAATGTAATTTCCAACAAGACTCTTGAGATATATCCTTATTTTTTGGATCAAACTGTGATATATCCATTTAATTAAACATTATCATGCGTAAAGTCAGTCTTGGTGTGGAACATGTGTATGTGTCTTATGTTATAGAAACATGAAATTCATAGGTGCAACACCGTTATGCTCATTTTCCTACAACATAATTTGGTAAGGCATGTAACTGTAGGAGTTAAAATCTGTAACCAAAATTTATTTTAATGTGTATAAACTAAGGTTTCAGGAAACGATCTTTGTGAGTAGATTTCTAGAACAATTTGTGTTGAATTGGAGTGATATTATTGACATTGAATAGGGTGAATACAAAAAACAAAGCACAAGATAATACAACATGTAGAGAGTATTCTCTATGTCTCAAGTGAGTAAGTCAAAAGGTGTATCAAATAATGGTTTTGGCTTACCTTTATATCACTTAGCTCGTTTCAACTACTCCGCGTATTTATGATGCACGTGACGTGCTGCTCTGGAGATCTCTGCTTGTTGCGTAACCGTTTGACCACGAAGTGATCTTGGTATAGTTATCGGTTAGAATCAAATCTGGTTATCTCGATTTTTGAGGTAGCCCTTTGGTTCAAATAGCCGGGCTTCATCTATTTAACCGTTTCAATTGGGTCTTTACTGACCCGGATTTATGTGCTAAATTTTGCTTCAACAGTTGTCCCAACCCATTAAATAATAATTTTCGAGATCAATAGTGTAGAATTTGAGCCGTCGAACCGTCACCTCTCGTGACAATTGTTTTTTGAATAACTCGAAACCATATGAGTCGACAACATCGATGTTTACTTGTTCAGTATGAAGAAAATCTCGCTTATTTCGATTATGTTGTTCCTCGTTTTTTGAAAAGGATGACTTATCTCTTAATGATGATAGACTATAAATGTGATTCTTTGGTCTCCTCAATTACTCGTCGAATCTTTTTGCGAAAAGTATCTATACTACTGTATTTAAGAGCATCTCTTACATCAATTTTTCTTCTTATCATCGTGTCTTTTAAAGATATTTTGGTTTCGTTTAATCTGAATTTTAGACATCACTATCTTTAAATTTATGTCGTCGCAATGAGTAGACCTGTTCGGTAATCATCCTCGGTCACGTGTGACCGAAGGCGACTTGGTGTTATTCAAGCAGAGGCATAGAGTCTTATCGGCAATTAAGCTGATCATGCTGAGATATGAGTGATGCGGTCCAAATATTTTATTGTTTATTTTATTAATTATACTAAATTTAAATAATTATCTTTATTATTTATGATTTTATGATTTTATCATATAAGTCATTTACGCTTAAGTTTGTGTTCAGTCGAGGAGTTTATGAATAAAATTGAGAATTCTCTATTTGTTACTTGTTTTCTGTAGATCATTGGTGATCTCAACGAATTTAAGCAGACTTTGATCTTAGGTATTCTTAGAACATGACTGGTTTCCCTGCTATCATCCGCAAACGCAACTTTTGCGGTTGGTAGTAGTTGTTAGCGTTTAACAACAATCACAAAAAACACTATAAACCACTACAAATCGCTCTGAACCTCTAAAATTAAAAAGCTGGAACCAGCTAGCGTTTGCGGTTCCAGGAAGATAAAATATTTTTTTTAAAACTATATAAATATAAATGTTTTAATTTATATTATAAAAGTTTAATACTAAATATATTTTAGGATTTTACACAAAGGATCCATATATTCGATGGCTTGAAAATTTTTACACATGGAACAGAAGAAAAAAATTAATCGAAGACTACGTTAAGTTTTGAGGACTAATCTTTTTAGTCCTGGTGTCCTGATCATCAATATTTTATATTAAAATGGTGAAGAGTTATAGTGATTCCAAACTCTTTTCAAAATGGGTGAATTTGATCAATATTCATAAGAGACCCAAAATAAAGAACATATCAATAGTAAAGTGGAAGTCATGGGATGTGACAATTAGAACCAAATCTTGACCTTTTTCATCTTGCACTCGCGTGAAGATAAGGAGAGTGGCACATTTCTAGCGTAACCATTAGCTTACTATATTCACGTAACTGGAAACACAACGTTTTTTTGTAAGTGTATTACACGATAGGAAACACTATACCATAATATATATGATGTAGTATAGGCACCGCAAAAGCTATAGAGACCATCAGCCTAGGTGTTTCTGGGGCGCGAAGATGGACTCCAATTCAATAAGATAAACCTTATAGCAGTGGTGACCATAAAAGGTTTGAAAGTGTTGGACTGTACTATATACGTGACATGTATATACTAACAGGACATATAAAAAAAATATGGACGAAAATTTTAGTATACTAAATGTGATATAATATAGTCCGACGAAGTTGCTATCGGAAAACATATTGTTGGAGAAGACATAACAAGTGGTTCAAGTGGAAGCGACTATAGTGGATACATTTGTACACTAACCAACGGTGTATTCTAACGGCAAACAAACTATGATATGTATACAATGCATAGTATAGTTACCAACATAACATCAAAGCTCACCTACAAAAGTACACACTCTATACTTAATTATTTGTTTCATATTCTACATAGTAAACCTGCATATTTGGTACAGTGTGGGAATTAACATATGAAAAATTGGAGTATGCCACTAAAACAGAAAGTTGTGTGTATCTTCTTACAAAAGGCGCACAATTAATACAAAGGGATTGAACCGCAGTTGACACAATCAAGATCAACATGATTAAGCGTACTCGTAAGGAAACAAACGGTTGGTACCACATGGGTGACTTTGGCTGGCCTGTTGGAGGCGGATCCATGTGAGTGGCCTTATGCGGTGACATAGCAGACCGTGTCTAGCCTTCTGCGATCAAGAGGCATCAGCAACTCTGATCCCCAGTGATGCAACCTACAAAATATAAGACTAAGTTGGCATTTCCAAACTATACCAACACTATAGTATTGTCCTCATCTAAGCAAACACATGTTACTTGTCCGAAATTAAACTTTCCATACTATTAGATACTGGTCCATAGTGTAGTCTTGTCTTACCATATTTGCAACATTCAACGTTTAAATGACTACTTACAATTATGGACTCAGTCACACCATGACTAGGGAAAACTCGAGGCGCTTTGGATGCTGACATGTCTACGGTTGGGCTTATAGGCTGGTCACTAGCAGGACCGATACCACATGCGCCCTATCAGGGGCATTAACTGGCGAAAAAGTACCACATGGTTGTTTTTTTGAATGCTGGGTGCAGTCTCATCGCGTGTCTCAGTAATTGCAGTCTCATCGCGTGTCCCAGTAATTGCAGCCTGAAAGATATATAAAGTATGTAGTCACTGCACACATGAACATCAACATAGACGAGTCTTGACCTAGTTACAATGTGGTATGGAGTTACAATTCATATACACAACTAGTATAAAACAGAACATATGTAAACAAATACAATAAAACATTCCATAGTACTAAGACATGCTAAGTAATATAGTACCAATGGGTACTGGTACCTACGCGAGAAATGTAATAGACTCATAATAATAGAAATTCTATAGCAATACAGATGAATAAAACAAAGTGTTAATGTTTACTTACAGTGCTGGAGTCCAATCATATCTTTAAAAGCATGCAACACAATTCAGTCGCTACTATACTATCTCACACATTACTATATTATAGTTTTGTTCACTTACAATATACATCACTATCTCCAACCAAAAAACTTAGATACACAATCTCTGCATAAACTAGTGACACATACATGCAAAGTCAAATGCAATTTTGAAATCAAAATTAAGTTGAAAGATATTTAAAAAAAATAATAATTAAAAATATGATTGACAATCTGAACTAAATGCAATACTAATCAGAACAATCAACTTAAATGCAAAACTAATCAATCTAAGTGATTTGAACAATTACCAATCAGAATTAATGCTAATCGACCAATCGACCTCCAAATATGGAAAGCTGGTCGATCAATCAGCGAGGATCTAGGAAAATGCTAGGATGAACAATCAAGAACAACAAGAACAAATTTTTTTTTTTTTATGATTTTCTAATGCAAAAGAATGAACACAAAAACGAGATGAAAATTATCTAAGGAGAAGAAACAACCGATTATTCAGGAGCCTTAAGCTCTGATACCAAATGTTGCAGGCTGGGATTCAGGCTACTCAAATGGTTAGACTGAGGTTCAAGAGATCGGACTGGACAAGACGAACGGATGGACAAGGGAGCAGCTAGGCGGATGCGATGGAGAGTTGATTGGCCGGTTTGTACCTGAAACAAGAGAGAGTGATTTTTATGAGTTTTTACGGATTAAAATGAAAACAGAAAGTAAACTAACTGAGAAATGAAGAACAGAAACAAATATGAATTTTTATGGATTTTTATTTTAATGGCCGATCTAAAACAACAAGATGCAAAAATGAAACAAAACAAGAGAAGGATAGAGATGGATGATGGATTCAAGTTGCTGGACGTGTGTCTAGCTCAACAAGAACAGCGGATGGAGATGGCGTGTGTTGAGATGAAGACCAAGAAGTGAAGATATGAAGCTTTGGGGTTCAATGAAGTGAGACAGTAACTTTGGAGTTTCACCATTTCTAGATAAAGGTAACTAAGTTACAGCTTGGGAAGTTACCTTGCATCCATTTGGAGAGGAAAAACGTCCAAGGGCATTTGGAGAGGATAAGGGGCACATGGACAGCCTGTCTTGAGTTGGAAAGGAGAATATGCTTTATTACTATAGCAAGCATGTGAGAAACCACAGACAAGCATTTCAAAAGGAGTTCCAGCCTTTCCATTGACTCCACATGCTTATGGATTTCGAAATCCCCTTTGTATCATCCTTATCTCTTCATATATAACTTGTATCTGAGACATAAAATTAATAAAAATGGAGTTTTGAGTCTCTCTCTTTATTCTCTCACTAAAATCTCTTAATCTCTCTAATCTTTTCATCTGATTATCTCTGATTGTTTGAATCATGCTCTAAAACACAAAAGTGTTTATGGTATCAGAGCCAGGTTGGCTAAAAGGGAGTGGGTGTAGATTCTTTTTCGCACAAATCAGAGAGTGTTCTTGAGTGTTCTTAAGATTATTGAAGATTCTGGGTATCTGTGTTGTCTATTCATCTGTGGCTTGGTTGTGTGAGATTCTCTGGTGAAAACAAGTGACCTCAACATGGATATGAAGCACATAAGTGGTAGATCAGAGAAGTTTGAAGAAGAGAACGAGTGGGTATTGTCAAGAGTGGTAAAGACAGCTTTGAAAAGCTGTGAATTTGAAGGATCCATGTAAAGGTGGAACCTTTAAAGGAGATAGCTGCTGAAGAAGATCAGACAGCAAAGTTGAAGGTTCATGAAGCCAAGGGTGTTATCCGAGACTGAAACATGGAAAGGGCGAGTTGTATCAGCTTGTGGGAAGGCTGAAATATGTATCGTCGGAGCTAGATGTGTTGAGGTCAAGCACATCAGATCTGAAAGTGATTCAAAAATGGCAGGAACAAGATGTTGTATTTAACCTTCTTGTGAATGGGATTTGTAAGCTTGTTCAACATGTGCATGGTGTGTGTGGGAAGAACAAGGGATCAACTCAGTGGAGAGGTGGTACAAGCTGTAAAAGGAGAAGGTTGAGAAAGCTTTCCAAGGTGTGGTTCATGATGAGAAGACCTTGGAGAGAGGATAGTGAGTCGGATGACTTAAGACACATGATGGGCTTGAAGACTATCAACATAGGAAAGGGTAGGAAGAGAGTTGTGGGAGAGTGTTCTTACTCAGCCCTCATAAGTGGTTCTCTAAATGAGACAATGGGACTAAGAGAGTAGGAGGAAGAAGGTAGAGCTGATGATCCTATCACCAGGAAGGAATGGAGAGTGTTCATGGAACATGTACAAGCTTTAGCAGCAAGCAAGAAACATGTTGTACAATCCGGACTCCTAAACCCATTGTGATTGATTCTGGAGCAAGTCATCATATGATCAGTGATAGGAGGCTTATAAGTGAGATCAAGGCTGCAACAGGGAGTGTTATGATAGCTAATGGTGCTATGATTCCAATAGAAGGAGTGGGAAAGCTCAAACTGTTTGAGAAGGACACGACTGCCTTCTACATGCCCCGGTTCACTTCAAATCTGTTATCTGTGAAGAAAGCTACCATTGATCTTGATTGTCAAGTAGTATTCAGACCTGATGAAGTTGAGTTTCAAGATTTGAAGACTGGGAGAGTTATTGGCAGAGGAGACAGCAAGAATCAGCTATACCATCTTCAAATGGCTAAGAATTCTAAACTCCTTGATTCTGTGTGCTTAAGTAGTGCTGTTGATAGGTGTGATAGTATGACTTGGCATGCTAGATTGGGACATCCTCATGCTCGTGCAATTGAATTGATCATGCCTAATATGTCATTTAATCACTTAGAGTGTGAGGCTTGCATATTAGGAAAGCATTGTAGGACTGTGTTTCCAAGTTCAGAAACTACTTATGAGCATTGCTTTGATCTAGTTCATTCAGATGTGTGGACTGCTCCTTGTTTGTCTGGAGATAGCCAGAAGTACTTTGTGACATTCATTGATGAGAAGTTTAAGTATACTTGGCTTACATTGCTTCCATCTAAAGATAGGGTGCTAGAAGCATTTATGAACTTCCAAGCATATGTATCTAATCAATACAATGCTACTGTGAAGGTACTGAGATCAGACAATGGAGGTGAATACATCAACAATGCATTCAAGAGTCATCTAGCTAAGCATGGGATTGTGCATCAGACTAGCTGCCCTTATACACCACAGCAGAATGGTGTAGCTGAGAGGAAGAACATGCACTTGATGGAGGTTGCTAGATCGATGATGTTTCATTCAAATGTTCCAAAATGTTTTTGGGGAGATGCTGTGCAGACTGCTTGCTATCTCATCAACCGGGTACCAACCAAGATATTGAAGAACCTGTCTCCATTTGAAGTGTTGAACAAGAACAGGCCACACATTGATCACCTACGAGTTTTTGGGTGTGTGTGTTATGTCATGGTTCCAGGAGAGCAGAGAAACAAACTGGATGCAAAGAGCACTAAGACAATGTTTATTGGATATTCAATAACTCAGAAGGGGTACAAGTGCTATGATCCTGATGCAAGGAGAGTGTTGGTATCTAGAGAGGTGAAGTTTGTTGAATCAAAAGGGTATTATGGAGAAAAGAAGTGGGAAGATCCGAAGGATTTAACTCAAGCTCCCTCTGATAAGGCAACAATACCGAGAGTGTTGTTGGAGAAGCTAGGGATAGGCTTATCCCAGGATCGGGAACAAGGAAGGAGAGAGCCTTCTAATTAGGCTGGAGAAGCTGGAAGGACAACTCCTCTTGATCATGAGAAGGGGAATGGATTTGAATCAGGTGAGCAAGAGCAAAACCAAGAAGATTCAGGTCATCATAATCAAGAGGTAACACATGAAGTAGAGAATGGTGCTCAGTCTAGTGGAGATGGGCAAGGAGAGGCTACTGGTTCAGAGGAGAGTCAGTCTACTGGTTCAGAGGAGAGTGTGACTCAGTCTACTGGTTCAGAGGAGATTGGGGCTTAGTCTAGTGAAGATGGGCAAGAAGCACAAGAAGAAGAACAAGTTCAGGCTTTGCGGAGGAGCACAAGGATAAAGAGGGATGCTTCCAACTGGGTAAACACGAGAGTGTACTACAATGCCCAGGCTGTGGAGCATCCTTCTCAAGCCGTGTGTTCCTTTGCAGAATATCCAGAAGAGCACATGGTGTTTATGTGTAACTTGGATGAGAATGAGATACCAAGATCTTATGAAGAAGCTATGAAGCACAAGGTTTGGAGAGATTCAGTAGGAGATGAAAGGGATGCAATGATCAGGAATGACACTTGGTATGAGAGTGAGTTACCTAAAGGAAAGAAGGCAGTTTCAAGTAGATGGATCTTCACCATCAAGTATCTTGCAAATGGGGAGATAGATAGGCGCAAGACTAGGCTGGTTGCAAGAGGATTTACACAGACTTATGGGGAAGATTACATTGATACTTTTGCACCAGTGGCCAAGCTTCACACAATTCGAATTGTGTTATCCATTGCAACAAACTTGGAGTGGGATTTGTGGCAAATGGATGTGAAGAATGCTTTCTTGCAAGGTGAACTTGAAGATGAAGTATACATGCATCCACCTCCTGGTCTTGAGCATCTAGTAAAGCCAGGGAATGTTTTGAGATTGAAAAAAGCAATATATGGGTTGAAGCAGTCACCTAGAGCTTGGTACAGGAAGCTGAGTACAACACTCAATGGGAGAGGCTTTAGGAAGTCTGAACTAGATCACACTCTCTTCACCTTGACAGGACCTTCAGGGATCATTGTGATTCTAGTGTATGTGGATGATTTGATTATCACAGGAAGTGATAAGGCAGGGATTCAGGCCACTAAGGAGTTTCTCAAATCTGTGTTTGACATCAAGGATTAGGCGCCAAAGGTACATCACTGGAAGATGGTTGATAGGATACTGAGGTATTTGAGTGGCACGCCTGGACAAGGAGTTTGGATGGGATGCAATGGCAGCACAGAAGTGGTGGGCTATTGTGATGCTGATTGGACATGAGATAGAGTGGACAGGAGATCAACTACTGTCTACTGTACATTCATTGGAGGGAACTTGGTTACTTGGAAGAGTAAGAAGCAGAAGGTCATCTCTTGTTCAAGTGCTGAAGCTGAGTATAGGGCTATGTAGAAGCTTACAAATGAGTTGGTGTGGATCAAGGGTATTTTGAAGCACTTGGAGATCGAGCAGACCACACCTATGACAATGCATTGTGACAATCAAGCAGCTATCCACATTGCCTTCAGTCTTTCATGAGAGAACGAAGCACATAGAAGTGGATTGTCACAAGGTGAGGCAGATGATTGTCTTAGGAGTGATTCTGCCATGTTATACAAGGAGTGAGGATAAACTGGCTGATGTGTTTACTAAGGCAGCGAGATTAAAGACAATGGAGTTCATACTTTCTAGGCTTGGGCTCATTAATCTTACTCCTAGGAGCTTATCCCCTTAACCATGGAGTCTCCACTCTTTTTCCCTCATCAAGGTTTTATCCCAATAGGTTTTCCTTGGTGAGGTTTTTAATGAGGGAGGTCTTCATGGTTTCCAAGCTTGACTGGTTCCCATAGTCAAGCTTGAGGGGGAGTGTTGAGATGAAGACCAAGAAGTGAAGATATGAAGCTTTGGGGTTCAATGAAGTGAGACAGTAACTTTGGAGTTTTTACCACAGTAACTTTGGAGTTTCACCATTTCTGGATAAAGGTAACTAAGTTACAGCTTGGGAAGTTACCTTGCATCCATTTGGAGAGGAAAAACATCCAAGGGCATTTGGAGAGGATAAGGGGCACATGGACAGCCTTTCTTGAGCTGGAAAGGAGAATATGCTTTATTACTATAGCAAGTATGTGAAAAACCACAACCAAGCATCTCAAAAGGAGCTCTAGCCTGTCCATTGACTCCACATGCTTATGGATTTCGAAATACCCTTTGTATTAGCCTTATCTCTTCATATATAACTTGTATCTGAGACATAAAATTAATAAAAATGGAGTTTTGAGTCTCTCTCTTTATTCTCTCACTAAAATCTCTTAATCTCTCTAATCTTTTCATCTGATTATCTCTGATTGTTTGAATCATGCTCTAAAACACAAAAGTGTTTAGCATGAAGATGGGATCTGACTTGCTGGACTGATTTCTCTCTCAAGCTGGATCGGTGGATGGAATGGAGTGAGGAATTGCCACAAGTTTGGTGATGAAAACTTGATAAGATTCAAGGGTTCTTTCTACCCGGCTTCACACACAAGTCTAGAGAGAAAAGAGTTTCTTTGCTGGGACAAACTAACTCATATATTTCATAAGCTAAAAAAAATACAAGGCTGCTTATGGTGGAGATTAAATACCCTGCAGCTATGCCTTCTAGGGTACTTTGAAGCAAAACAACAATGACTCTACTTGGACTCTAAATCGTGCAAGGCCTAAACAGAATGGGCCGACTCTACTTGGCCTCTAAGCAAAGGCTAAACAAATGGCCTTGAATTATTGGACTAAAAAGAAATAAAAAGGACTTAAACATTTTTTCCATAAGTCTTTAAATTGAAATGAAAATAACCTACACAAACCAGAAACAATAAACCGGTTAGAAATCATAAATGAAACCTTACCTGCTTACCTTAAATGGAATAGGGCGGATTACTCAGAACTGGATTGAATTGGGACAGAGTCTGAACCGAGATCACATGTGGAAATGATTAGGCCGGTTCGGTTCTGGGCGAGTGATCTGAATTGAATTGGACCGGCTTGATCTTGAACCTGCTTGATCTTGAACCTCTATTGAACCAGCTGGATCTTGAATCTTCAATTGGATCATCTCTTCAATCAGCAACTGGTCTTGGCCGGTTTGGACATCTTGATCAAGGATTTGTTGGACAGCTTTAGAGAAACCGAGTCTTATGGCCTTGGCTCCACTCCGGGTAGTCGGACCACGCCTAACAAAGGGAACCTCTATTTGGATGGCCGCATCACCCGTCCCAAAACCTATTTCGTGTCAAGCTTTGCAATTCTCTCCTCTCAGACTTTTCCACTTCGTCTTCTCCCATCTATGATTTCTTGAGTTACCTGAGACCACTCATGATCATCAAGAATAAACTTTAAACTCTCTTCTTCACTCTGTTTTCACGGTAACTGATGTATTTTATTTTCAGTTGATTCTCTAGGTTATATTGATATGGTTTTAATTTGTTTTAAGTTTTGTTTCATGTTGTAGTTTTCTGTATTTTAAAAAACATTGAGAAAGAAGAAGCTTACTTTTTAGCTGCTAGAGCTTCAAGAACAGAGAATCAAAATGCTATTGATGCTTCTATGGTTGGAATACTTTCTGACCCTAAAGAGTCAAGAGATGGTAATTAGAGATATTCACTTCGTTTGGCCTTTGGCCTTTTTCCTTTTCTCTCAACAACTGTAACTGCTCAAGAGTATATGTATGCCCCATCTTCTCGGTTTTAGAGTAGATGACAATTGGATCTTTTCTGTGTATGTTGACTAAATGTAATTCGACTTGAGGTTACATCATCACTCATTGTATGCTAAAGTGCAGAATGGAAGCAACTGCTGGACAGGATTGTGCGTTTCTGGAGGAGGTTTGCGTATGGATTAGTGCTAAAGCCATTGTCCCTGTATAATATAAGGGTTGCATAAGTAGTTTAATCAGTCTGCATGTTTATGTCACTACATTTTTATCCCTTTAAATAGTTTAATCAGTCTCTGATTGTCGACAATCCTCCTTCAGGGACGCGACATCATTCTCGCCGGCGGCTCAAATCATGGTACGTTCATCCATTATGTTTCTTCTTCCTCTGGTCTCTTAACGGTAAGTTACAATTGTAGAGTTGTGATGTTTAAGACAGCCGTGTCTATGTTTACAGGTGCAAATCAAAGCTCTAAGGTAAGCTGTAACAAATCATTTGCCTTTTTTAATTGTTTTGTAAGAAATTGTTAACGCTCTGTAATTTCTATAGTCTTTTATAGTATAAAGAGCCTCTATTATGTCTTCTAACACGAGAAACTGTATTGAAAGCAGGGGGAACACGAAATGCTAGAGTTTAGATATGTTGTGGTTCGGAGCACAAGAGATTTAGATTCAAGCATGTGGAGGTCACCAACAACTTGAACAGGTTCAAATTTTGACATCTTAAGGGTAGTGGCGGATGGAAGGTTTCTGAAACAGAGAGCTGTATAAGGATTTAACAAATAAGGTACAAGCTTCATTTCATAACACACAATCTTCGCATTGGCTGATGGAACAAGCTTTATTTGTCTTGTGGTTACATGAATCTAATGACTGGGGGTTCCGGTTTTGTTTTGAACATGTTTCTGAGACTGAAACGATGACTTCTTATCAATCGAACCTTGACAAAGATCCGCATAAATGGCTGTATATCACATCTAGGCAATTCAAATGTGATTTCTGGAGGAGCTTCTTAGCCTTCAAATTAGCAATCTTTGAAAACTGGAAATGCGAAAGAGGTATTGTATCTTACAATCTGTTTACATAGATTCATAATGTGGATAGTATAAGGGCTGCATAAGTACTTTTTTTGTAGCCTTTGAATAAAGAGTTTTGAATGTTGATGGTTACTCTGAGTTTGGTTAATCTGTGATATATGGATGTAATAAATGTATTTTGTTTGACTTCGCTTAACCTATTGGTTGCTTTATTATATATTACTGAAAACATTCATACGCACATTTTAAACCGGGTTATGTTATGCAAGGTTGAAGCCTATATATTCACTACTTTGTTTGGCTTAGTGGAAGTGCCTTTGATACTATTTATTTTGCAGTTAGGAAAAGGAAGTGCAGTCAGACACCCTAAAGGAGATAGGAATGGCTAATGCAGAGGTGTATGAATGGGTGAGGGCTACTGTTATAAACTTAGACACTCCATCAACAGACAAGTTGGGAACGGCCAACTGAAGGTGAAGGGAAACTACGATGCTGCTTCCAAACTAACTGCTGCACGTATCTCTCAGGGGTCAATCAACTAGGGGTCATCTCTTTTAGGGAGGGCAGGATCGGCTTCAGAGACAGAAGCAATGGTACTACTCTGAATTATTTTGAAGCTCATGTAATATCACCTCTTCAACCAAGCGCATGCTTATGAGATCATGAATGTGAGCAGCAATATCAAATGGTGGACCTCGAAAAATATTTTACAGGAAAAAGATTCTTTGTGTGTATCTCTCTTCGTTCTCTCATTCACAAAGCACACGATAATCCTATTTGTATATAAATAGTTTAGTATAAATATCAGATACTATAAGACACGTGAGTCTTAATATTAGAAATTATGTGGTAAAGCATAAATTTAATATTTTTAAGATAACATTTATCCTTTTATTTATTAATCTAGACGAGATTTATGAAAATGCAAACATATCTATCTAACACTAAAAGGGATATATGAGGAGTAGCCATACTGTCCACATCCTCATTTTAAATCAGCCAATAGGGTGTCTGATATTCGCCACGTCAGAAGCCCGCGAAGTTATCTGGGCTTAAAGTTTAGCCGGCCCGGTTGTGATTGGTTTCGTCAAGCCCGTTTAGCCCAAACGCGGTAGATACGGCTTCCCCCTCTACGCGATGACAAACCCTAATTTTCCCAAAATTGAATCTCGGACCCTTTCTCTTCGTCTTCGTTTCATGCGTTTCCCCGTTCTGGCTTACTAGCAATCAATCCCCTCCCCACTCCTATACACTATTTGATCTCATTAATGGAACCTTTTGGCTTTCCCCATCTGAGATTCTATATAAATCTCACACTCCATCTCTTATCTTCACCAAAAATTATTCCCTCCTCACGATTATACTATACACTCCGCGATGAAGTTATCCGATGTTTCCGAGTCAGTGAAAACAAACGGTGAAGCTACGGTTCCCTCCGTTCCGGTCAAACCCGTCAATCAAACCGGTGTCTCTTTCGGCGATGACAAAGCCGGCGATGTCAGTTCCGTGAAATCAGAAGGTGTCTCGGCGGTCTCCTCCGGTTCGAGCAAGTCAATCGACAAAACCAGTGCTTCTTCCGGCCTCAACATCGGCGCTAGGGACAAAGCCTGTGTCTCTTCCCGCGATAAAGGCAAGGCTATCATTGGGGAGGCGATTACCTTCAAAGACGTGACGTTCGGGCCACATGAAGGCGAGATACGGTTTCGTCTGATCCACTTTTGGGAGGCTTGGAATGTTCAGACGAAGGTGCTTATTGGCCTCGAAATGCTCCTCATCGATGAATAGGTAGAAACCGATATCTTTTTGCAATATTAGTTTAGGAAATTGTTTGGTTGAAATGCTATTATATCACAGTACCCAGTTGTTTATCATCGCTTTAAACCAAATATTTGCTATATATGTCTTATTATATCTAAACAACATCCAGCACCCTGATAGCTAACTTGTTGTTAGCATCATCATGAGTATATTTTTGTGGGTTAGATATATAAATAAATTTTGTTTCGACTCAAGTTATCTTGGCTAGCTTCTCTAACTACTTCTCTTTTGTAACAGGAAAATGTTATCCAGGGTTTCATCCCTTATGGAAGGATTGAGACTTACTTGCATCACATGAAGGCCGGTGGTACTTACCAACTCAACAAGTTTTTCGGATCAAAGAGCAAGCCTATTTATCGGGTAGCTGAACCAGATATCACCATTAGCTTCTCATGGAACTCTGTCCTCTCTGATCTCGAGGACAGTTAGATCCACTTCCCTGAGGATCGGTTCCGGATCCATGGATACAGAGAATTTGAGGCTGCCTCCGACAAAAGAGGTGACCTTTATGGTAAGTTCTCACCATCATTAACCCACATAGATGTTTTAATTGATTCTGGAGTGTTGCCTAGGATAGTGTTTTTGTACAAACTCAGAAATTTAGGTTTTATTGCTGGGTTTATAAGATATAAAGCATTGATTTTTATTGTCTTCTTTGCAGATTATGTAGGTCACATCAAACTTGTGAATGGGCAGGTTCTCAGTGACGGTCCTCTTCTTGATGAAGCAGAGATAGCTGCATCCCGCCGAGTTGATCTTCATGTTCAAACACATGAGTGAGTTGTTCTCTATCTTCTTCAGCATACACATATGGTTTATCTTACCGAATGGTTTGTTTTGTTACAGCAAACCCGTGCTGAAGTTGTACCTCTGGGACAAGGCTTCTTTTCAGTTCTGTGAGAAGTTCAAGGCGTCTGGAGGCACTGACCGTGTTATCTTAGTAACCACCTTAAACCCGAAACGGTTTGGAGGTTTGTAATACTAACTTTTTATTGCTGTTTAAGATGTTAGTTATAGTTCGGATCGTATCTGTTAGGCTGGTTTAGAATAGGTATTATTTTCTGTGGTGCATAATTATTGATATATGCTGGTAGAGCTGCTTTTTAATTGACATTAGAGTTCAATATCTATGTAACATTTTTGAAAATATGCTAAGAAATAAGGGTCGACTAAACTATATTGGAATTGATAGAAAAAAGATAGTGGTTGAACTGCTTTTTGGAATTGACTCTAGAGTTTATTAGTTATGAAGCATTTTAAATATATGTGAATAGTTATTAGTAGACTGAGCAAGACCTGAACTGATTACATATACTGTATTGATATACATATTCTCTTACTTTAGATATGTCATAATTTTGCTTATGTATCATGTCATCTTTTTGTTGTAGGCGTCCTCTCTCTATCTTCTATGGCGTCTTCACGGGTATTTCTAGATAGTGATGTCCAAGAAACCCGGTTCTACCTCAGCTGGTAATGTTTAGGTTTCATGATTTGGAATATCATTGCAGTTACTACGATATTATAATTTCTGATTTGACTTTTTCTTCAGGCTGGACTCGAACTTAGATGTTGCCAACAGGGTTAATGCAGAGGTGGTCACCAAGCCTGAGACAGCGACTTTGGGAGACCTCTTCTCCTATATGAATCAGGCATCCTCTAAGGTATTATAGTCTCAATATCCGATGCATTGATAAGATTATCTAAATCTCGCATTTAATTTTTCAAACATGTTTCCAGGTTGCTTGGTTTGAGTGCACATCAACTATTGATGATGTTGTGCACGGTTCTGGGTGGTATTATATAGGCTGCGGTGTGTGCCATACCAAGGCGACCAAAGGACCTACAACCCTCATGTGTAGAAAATGTGGGAAGAGTGAGATTGATGGTGTGACGCAGTAAGTGGTTTACATATAGTTATATACATTCTTTGACTGCAATGTTTATTAATGTCTCTCTGTTACAGGTACTTGTCTAAGCTCTCTGTTTATGACCAGAAGGATCAAGCCGTATTTGTTGTCCTTGGGGATGCTGGTGAGGAGTTGACTGGAAAGAAAGCTGCTGAGTTGGTTGAAAGATACTATCAGGTAATTGGAAACCTATATATTTATAAGATTTAGAAAGAGATTATTAGCAAAACTTTGAAAATGTATTCTGACAATGTCTAAATATATGTTAGGCCAATGATAATGTGGGAGAGGATCACATAGTTCCAGTGCCTCAAGCCATGATTGATGCCATTGGGCAAACAAGGAAGTTCATTGTGAAGGTATCAGATCACAATCTGAATGGCAAGTGCCGGACTTTAACTGTGACAAAGGTGTCCCTCTTGAAGCCCCAGAACCCGTGGTCAAGACAGGAGAGAACGTTGATGGGGAATCTGATAGTGAGGGGGGTGATCATTATATAATGTGATCTTTATAATATATATAGAAACCAATAAAATGATAATATCTATATATATTTACCACATCACTTGGTTGATAACAAACCAATTCAGAAATATTTCAAATTCCAAATTCAATTCACAACTACTATTCCGAATTGAACAACTGGTTTTTATTTAATTAGAGTAGAATTAGTTTAGAAATTTTTATGTTTGCCGTGTGATTTGAAATTATGATATTAGATGATTACTTAGCATTGTTTAGGACTAAGTTCTTTAACTCAATCGATCAAAAACATAATAATTATAAATATATGTAGACAACCATGAATGATTCAATACATTAACTCTTTATATAAGCCAAAAATAGAAATTTTGTCGAAAATAAAAAAAAAATTTGATATCAGGGTTCGAACCCTAGACAAGAGCATATGCGAAGGCTACTCAACCGATAGACTAAATACACACATTGCAAATATATGCCAAACACTAAACATATCTATGAACCGCTCGGGAAGATTTAATTGCTTCTTCTTCCTTTTTAACGAGGAAAACTCGACCCTTCCTCTTCTATATTTCAACTGCCTTCCAATCCAATCTCCTCGCCATGGCTGATCAAAATCTTTCTTCTTTTGTTCGAACTAGGATTCGGAGGTTTAACGAGATTGATAACGCATATGGAGAACATTTCCAATTCCGATCGCGAGTCCCGTTCAAGTCGTTTGATGATCGTCTACAAGAAAGTCGATTGATATTCTCCGGAACCGTTCCGCCAATCGGGGGTTACTCTCGGCGTCATCACAGCCACGAAGCCACTATCGGGTATCGCTCTCTTTGTCTCCGAGGTTTTGTGGTTCAAGGTTATCTAGATCCTAGGAATCGACTTTTAGAGGATGTGTTTAGGGTTGTTGATAACATAGGGTGGTGTTACACGGTGTTGCATGTGAATCCGTTATGTCCTAGAGTTGTGAGAGAGTTCATCTCTAACAAACCATTCAACGAGGATGGAGCTCTTATTCGGGGATTTGTGTACTGTTTCTTCCCTTCGGTGATCAACCAATTGATGATGACACCGACTGTCGAACACTCCTTTCAGTGGAAAGACGTTGTGCTGAAGCAGACAATCACACACCTCACCGGGGGTCAATACTCTGGATGGACGGGATTCAATCTCAATGCTCTGCTCAATCCCTTCCAAGTTCTATACCGTGTGTGTGAGCGTAATTGGCTTCCAGGTCCGGATTCTGATTTGATGATCAAAAAGCGTCTCCGCCTCCTGTATGCTGTTGCCAAACGCAAATAAATCGACTTTGGTTAGCTTGTGTATGAACAAGTGATCGACTTGACCCGCGTGTTAGTGTAATAGTCAAGTGTTTTTTTTGTAAAGTCCATCGTTCTCTCATGAATGTAGCTAACGTATGATCTTTTTGATAAGTAACTTGTGTCTGAATCCTCTTCCGAATGTTGTAATCACAATGACAGTTATGTTTTTGTTATGATGTCATTGTCTAAATGAAAATGTTGTTTGGTATGAGATTATCCTTTCAGTTGTTTTTATTATTACTCTTTTCGTTCCACCATTGTTGAGATGATCTTATTGTTGTTAGAAAGACAAACATATTTATAACCATAAGAAGTTTCTGAGGAATCATTTTGGTCTACATAAATAACTCAGAACTAGATTCTTGGCTTTGTTCGATTCTATACATTATGAGTTTGCTTTCAAATCCCGAGACAAAACTCTGCACAGCCAAAGCAGTTGTACTTGGACATAAACGATTCGTCTATAAAAAAAGAGCAATATATAAACCCTCAATGCGAGGAATAAGAAGAAGTCATGGCTGAGAATTAAAAAAAAATAATTGTACAGTGGAATCATAAGAAAACTATCAAAATCTACTTAATTTACATGATTCCTAATCGATATGGAATCATAAGAAAATCATATATTTTCAGGAAATCACCACGGGAAAAGGAAGGTTAGATATTTTATTGATCCAACATTCACAATTTCGACCATATCATGGTACTTCTTTTATTGTCTACACCGCAGTTTATGTTCTTCAAAAGACTTGATATATTCTTAAATTATTTATGATTACTTAAGCTATTCTTTTTGTTTTTAAACAATCCAATAAACTTGATTTTTTAGAGTTTTAAAAAATACAATTTTTTTCATCCCAAACAATAGCATTCTTAATTATCTGCACTTTTCATTTTTTGGATAGTTAAAACTACTTCAAGTCTAGCTATTTTTTTATAATGCTATGAAGACTTTGTTTTCCCTTTATTTAAAAATTTGCTTTAATTTTTTTTAAATTTATATCATGTAAACAATAATTAGTATTTCTATGGTATCAATTTAGTTTAATATGTGATTCCATATATTGCAATTTTGGATCCTTTCATGTACGGTCCCTATATTTAATTTCGAATAACATAATTAGAACCATATTTCATATTTAATTGAAGGGAAACTTCAAAAAAAAAAAATGTATACCATTGGATTGGAATGATTCAACGGTTGAGATTAGTAGTTTAAGTTATCCTCACCATTGGCTCCCATTGGTCGAACCCATTGGAAGTAACGCCGTATCTTCCTGATATAGGGAGTCATCCTATAGATTCTACTACACTAATCGATTCGTACCTTCCCTCAAATCACCACAAGTCTCTCTCATATGTCGTAATCCATCTCAAGCCACCATACCACTAAGAGCCTCCACAATCCTATCCCAATTCTGTTTCAACCGACACGGTTTAGATTAGAGCATTATCTTAGACAGGTAATCGACATCTAGACCATTGATCTTATTCATCCATCTCTCTGATCTTTCTAATACACCGCAAGACTCATATATCCACAAAGATTTGAAGCCTTACGTTTCTCAAAGATAACCAGTAGTCTCAATTTGTAGATATAACCAAAGATCTAGCTTTCAGGTACCGGATTAAGGGGGCATCCAGGTTTTGCCTTCTTCGACGGCAGAGACCTCCTCTGACGGTGGTTCCTCCAGGGTAGTTGGCCATTAAAGCACGAGCAAGGGGATACTCATCTGGCTATTCGTTTCAAGGGCGGCCCCTAGATTAGCCAGGGCTTCGGCTTGTGAATTATGTTCCCGGGGGATTTGAGTGAGCTTGCAGCTCTTGAACTTCTTGATTAGTCGCTGAGCGACCGCCAGATACTGGATCATGCTGTCGTCTGTTTCTTGGTACTCCCCCTGTACCTGGTTGATTATCAGCTGGGAGTCGCCGAAAACCTGAATGTTCTCTGCCCCATTTGATGGGTGAGGGTTGGGCCTGCGATTAGGGCCTCATACTCTCTTTCGTTGTTGGTTGCTTTGAAGTTGCATCTCACGACCATTGAGGCCGTGTTCCCTATTGGCGAGGTAAGCACTATCCTTACTCCAGCTCCTCTGACGTTGCTGGATCCATCAACGTGTAGGATCCATTCTCCCTCTTCCTTAATTTCGCCTCGGAGGTGTACCTCCTGCTCCAGAGCTGGGAGCAAGGCAGGGGAGAACGCAGCCACAAAGTCTGCTAGGACCTGTGACTTTATAGCCGTGGCGGGTCGAAATACTACGTCGTACTCCCCTAGTTCCACGGTCCATTTGGCTAGGCGTCCGGAGACTTCTGGTTTGTGGAGGACCAACTTTACAGGGAAGGAGGTAACAACCACAATTGGATGAGCCTGGAAGTAGGGTCGGAGCTTGCGAGCGGCAACCATCAGGGCTAAGGCCAGCTTTTCTAAGTGGCTATAGCGGGTCTCCGCATCTAGGAGAGCCTTGCTTACGTAATAGATTGGTAGCTTCTTGTTTCCCTCCTTGCAAACTAAGACGGCGCTCACGGCGAGGTCGAAGACCGCTAGATATAGCAGCAGGACTTCACCGAGTAGTGGCTTGGACAGGAGAGGAGGAGTGGTGAGATACGATTTTAGCTCTTGGAGAGCGGATTCGCATTCTCCCTTCCACTAGAAATCCTTCGGATTCTTGAGAGTTCCGAAAAAGGCGTGAGATTTGTAGGAGAGTCTGGAGATGAACCTGCTCAAGGCTGCCATCCTTCCCATTAGCTTTTGAACCTCCTTGACGTTCTTCGGGGAAGGGATTGAGTGAATGGCCCTGATCTGCTCCGGGTTGGCCTCGATGCCCTGGTGGGTTTACGATGTACCCGAGGAACTTGCCAGAACTGACCCCAAATGAGCATTTAGCCGGGTTGAGCTTCATGTTATATTTCCTGAGGGTGGAGAAGGCTTGCTGCAGGTGAGATATGTGGTCTTCCGCTTCCAGGGATTTGACCAACATGTCATCGATGTAGATCTCCATGGTTCTCCCGATTTGGTCCGCGAACATCATGTTTACCAGCCGTTGATAGGTTGATCCTACGTTCTTTAGGCCGAAGGGCATGACCCTGTAGCAGTAGATCCCTCTGGACGTCATGAAGGATGTTTTCTCCTGGTCTTACGGATGCATAAGTATCTGATTGATTTGGTCCGCGAACATCATGTTTACCAGCCGTTGATAGGTTGATCCTACGTTCTTTAGGCCGAAGGGCATGACCCTGTAGCAGTAGATCCCTCTGGACGTCATGAAGGATGTTTTCTCCTGGTCTTACGGATGCATAAGTATCTGATTGTAGCCGGAGAACGTGTCCATGAAGCTCATCAGCTGGTGCCCCGCGGTGGCGTCCACCAGCTTGTCGATATGAGGTAACGGGAAGGGGTCCTTTGGACAGGACTTGTTGAGGTCCGTGAAGTCAATGCAGACTCTCCACTTCCCATTCTTTTTCTTGACCACGACGACGTTGGCTAGCCACTCTTGGTACTGCACCTCACGAATGAACCACGCGCCGAGGAGGGTCTTACCTTCATCGTTGATGATCGTGTCTCTCTCGAGGGCAAACTTCCTTCTCTTTTGTCTGACGGATTGATGTAGGGGGTCTGCCTGCAGCTTGTGCATGATGACCTCCGGATCGATCCCAGGCATATCTGCGTGGGACCAAGCGAAGCAGACGGAGTTAGACCTGAGGAAATCTATCAGTCTTCTTCTCAATCCTTCGGTTAGCTTGGAGCCGATCTTGAGATGTCGGGTCTGATCTCCTTCAGTTAATGGCACGTCGTCCATTTCCTCTACCTCCGGTTCCTCGGTATGACGAGCCGGAGGTTTGCTCTGTAATTGCTATAAGACCTTGGTCTTTCCCTTCAGAGTGGTCTGATAGCAAGAGCGGGAATATTCCTGATCCCCTCTGATCGCCTTTATGCCCCAGGGTGTTGGGAATTTCACCATTTGGGGAAGAGTCGAGGGGACGGCCCCCATTCCGTGGATCCAGGGCTGTCCTAAGATCATGTTGTAAGACGAATCGTAATCAACCACGAGGAACTTGGTTGACATGTTGATTCCTTCGGCGTATACGGGGAGGGTTACCTCCCCGGCGGTTTGCTTGACTTCCCCGCTGAACCCTATAAGGGGAATAACCTCCGAGTTAGAGCGCCTTCCTCCAGCCCCAGATCCTTGTATGCGGCCTGGAAGATGATGTTGCCGGAGCTTCCATTATCTACCAGTATCCTTTTTACCAGGCAGTTCGCTACAGTGAGCGAAATAACCAGGGCGTCGTGATGCGGAGTGAGAACTCTCTCCTGCTCCTTGGCCATGAAGCTTATCTCGTCTGTTCCTAGGAGCAAGCGTTTTGGCATGGCTGCCTCTAGGCCGTGCTTGGCGTTCCAGGTGCTTTTCTTCGCAGCTGCATGGCTTATGCCGCTGATAACCGAACCGCCATAAATGACATGTTTCAATCGGTCCTGTCGCGGTGGCGAGACGTTAGCAGCTTCAGTGGGCTTACCCGTTGTCTCCTTGCTTAGATGGCTCTTGGCCTTCTAAGAAAGGAACTCCCTGAGGTGCCCTGCTTTCCAGGTGCTTCTCTTTGCAGCTGCATGGATTATGCCGCTGCTTTCCGAACCGCCCGAAATGTCATGGATCATTCGGTTCTGTCGCGATGGCGAGACGGGAGCAGCTTTAGTGGGCTTACCCGTTGTCTCCTTGCTTAGATGGCTCTTGGCCTTCTAAGAAAGGAACTCCCTGAGGTGCCCTTTCCTAAGCAGCTCGTTGACCTCGATCTTTAGTGCGACGCAGTCCTCCGTTTTGTGACCGTGGTCTCGATGGAAGTCGCACCAGAAGCCAGGGTTCCGGAAAGAGTCGGGGGCTTTCATCTTCTGAGGCCACTTAACCTGCTGGCCCATCTGCCTCAGAACATTGACCAGCTCAGGCCTTGAGACGGAGAGGTGAGAGATGTCTGGCCACGTGGACACTGCCATCCATTCTGCCTTCTCGATCGGTCGGTTCTGGTACCTGCCCCGGTTTCGGTTTCCGGAGTCCCTAGCTAGTCTTTGACAGGGTTTCTCGTCTCGCTCGGTTTGTCTGGTCTGATCGTCTTGGGATTTTTCTTTTGTTGCGCTTTGGCACGACTGGCGATGTCTTCCTCGCATTTGACATGCGCCCAGGCTCGAGATAGGACGTCTTCCATGGTTTTGCACTGATATTTGGTCAGCTCCTTGTAGAGATCTCCGTCGGGAGCAGACCTCTTTTGAAAGCAGAGATAGCACTGAGGATACTGCATTCGAGGATAGCCACCTTCTCTTGACTGAAGCGGGCTATGTAGCCTTGCAGGGGTTCCGCTCGGTGCTGGAGGATTTCGTGGAGGCTGTCGTAGGTTTTCTCCAGGTCCTTGCTGCTGGCGAATTGCTCCACGAACTTGTCGTTGAGAACCGCAAAGGAGGCTGTGGACCTGGAGGGTAAGTTGATATACCATTGCAGAGCGGAGCTGAAACTTTTGTACATGGTAGCTTCGTGTGACCCCTTTGGGAGTGCTACGGCGAGCATCCTTTGTCTGTATTGGGCGACATGGTCATCCGGATCAGTGGTGCCGTCATACGCCTTTATGCTGGGGAAAGAGAACTTCCTGGGCATCTCGATCAAGGTGATCTCATCCGTGAAGGGAATATCGCCGTAGGAATCGGGGTTGCTCTTCCGGATGGGGGAGCTACCCCCCAGAGTCTCTCTACCATGGACTGCATGGCGTCGAGCCTGTCGGAGAACATCTGGTGAAGGTGAACGATCATAGGATACTTCGCTCTCGCCGTTTCGTCTGATGCTTCCTTATCAGGCTCGGGCTCCGAGTCGCTGTCCTCCATGTCGTAGGTCTGAGCATCCTTGGCCTTTTCTCGCATAGATGCGTCGCCTCCCGGCGCCGTAGTTGGGAGATTCACGCCTGCCCCGGAGTTAGGTGTTTCCAGAGTCGGCATGGGGGGGAACCTGAGTCCGGAATTGACGTTTCTTGTTGCTCGCCGCGTTAAGGGCTTGGTTCTCGTCTCGGAGGGTAAGATTCTCCGATTCGAGCTGGCTGAGCTTCTCGGCGCTCTTCTCCAGTTGCTTGGAGTGTTCGTCGATCTTTTCCTTCTGGATCTGGAACTCTGAGGACAGCTCGGGGTTGGTCTCTTCCTGCGTTCTATGTAACCCGGTTACTTGACCTTGCAGATCATCGATTTTTCTTTGGTGTTCAGCTTCTCTCTGGGTAGCTTTAGGTAGCTCGTCATGCTTGTCCATTGCTATTATAATGTAGCTTAGATTACTCCCCTCCTTCTAGCGCCAAACTGTTAGGGGATTTTTGTGTAGGATCTTTGTGAGTACCACAGAACGATGGACAAGGCAGGTATTTGTATTGAGTGTGAGAGATACAGTAGAGATAAAGACTTGAAGAGACGTTTTATTGAGTACACAAACTAGGGTTACAATGATTTGAGTAAGAACCCTAATTCTAGTCGTCTAGCCCTAGTCTCCAAGTCTCGAAGTGTCGATCCCTTGCTTTAGGGTCCCTTTATATAGTATTCCTAAGGCGGGCCTTAGTCGGTTGGAGTAGGTTAAACTCTTCCATATTCGGAAATATGGAACATTCTCCCTTTCGGAAGTTTTCCATTTCCCCGGGGGGAAGGGGCGGTCCTGGGGACCAAACCCGGAGTACTTCGTAGCGGGGAACCGAGGTTCCTTCAAGCGGGGATCCTGGGAACCGGGGTTCCTTCCAGCGGGGATCCATAGACCGGTTTCCTGCCTGGGGTCTGGAGGAATTCAATACCTGAGTATGTTTCCCCAACAGCAGATGGCTCTGGACACAGCTAGTGAAGGGAACTTCAACACTAGGAATCCAGAAGAGGCTGTGAGGCTAATTGAGAACTTGGCGTCTAGCAATAGCATCAAGAACACTGATTTTGAGAGGAGAAAATCGGCTACCCTAGGAAAAGAGGAGTTGGACGATGTTAAGGCTAAGCTGGACACTGTTCACAAGTTTCTCAAGAAGCAATTTAGCTTTGTAGAGGACATGGAAGCTGTAGATGTCAACAGTGATAGAGATTTCGATGAGGATGTGAATTTCATCGTGGTACTGGTTTTCAGAATCAGAAACCTGGGAATCAGAGTGGGTATAGAAACTCCTATAGGAATGAACAGAGGAGTAACTTCAACCAGAGTTCACAGTTCCAGAAACCCTACAACAACAACTTCAACAACAACATCAACAAAAATTATGGAAACTCTTCCTATCAGAACATGCCACCACAGACTCGAGAAAGCAAGATCAAAGCAATGATTGATCAAGTTCTTGAGGGTCAGCAAAAGCTTATGGTGAATGTCAATGTAAAGATAGATGATGTCTACACAAAGTTGAATGCAAAGTTTGAGACTTTGAATACACATGTGAAGAAGTTGGAGACACAAGTGGTTCAGATAGGAGAAGTTGTTAAGAAGCAAGAGATTTTCATCAAGGGTAAAGGAGATGAAGCACTGAAGTACCACGTGAATGCCATCAGAAAGGATGATTTCTGGCAAGTGGTTAAGGAAGAGAAGCTTCAGGAGGGAGACTTCGAAGTTGAAAGCTCTATGAGCTTCGGAAGTTCACATTGGTGTCGACCGACGCTAAGAGATGAACATCGATCGATGGAATCAGATAAACACCAATCAATACCTGCTGTTAATCATCGATCGACAGAGTCAGCTGCATCATGCGAGACGATAAGAATCATGACCCATGAAAAATTCACAGCTAAGCACCCTCATCCACCCAAACCCATCTGTGTAAACATCGATCGGCAGAGTGAGTCACCGAACGACAGAGAGAATCAGCCGGTGATCAACAGTCAACTCCAGTCATCGATCGACGAGCACCTCTCTGCTACCGAGCGTAACTACCCAAAATCGATATAGCACGATTGAATGCACTCAGAAAATCATCTCAAACTTCAGAGACATCAGTAGAAAACATCAGTGAGCAATCTGAAGATGCACCAGAGCCAATGCAAGTTGATCAGGCTACCGTGGGAAGGACCTTGAGGAAAAGGAAGGAAAAGGTACCTAAGCATCTAAAGAGAAGAGCTAATGATAAGGAGAAGGATAGTTTCACAAAGAGGATTCTAAGGATCCCAATGGATAAGCCATTTGAGAAGGCTTACTTTACCCACTGGATGTGGATGTTCTTCAGAGAGACCAAAGAAACTGAAGCAGACATTTGGAGAATGTTCAACTAGGTCAGAGAGAAGATGAGACAGAGAATTACACTGAAGAAGAAGAGTGATCCTAGAAAGATTGTGGTACCATGCTTAATATGAGGCATTGACTACCCTAGTGTGCTACGCGACACATGATCTTCAGTCAGCATTCTACCTAAGGTGATGGCAGACCATCTAGGTTTGAAGATAGAGCCTTCAGAGGATTCATTCACTTTTATTGATTGTTCTCAGAGGAACTCAGGAGGATTCATCAGAAACCTTGAGGTGCAGATTGGTAATGCCCTAGTTCCAGTAGACTTCCATGTCCTAGACATCAAACTCAATTGGAATTCTTCTCTATTACTTGGGAGAGCCTTCATGGCTACTGTAGGAGCAGTATACGACATGCAGACCAAAAAATTGTGCCTGGAACTGATAGACCCTACTATCTACTATGATCCAGTAAGAGTTGTCAAGCAACAGACATGCCACATGGAGATTGGAGATGATCCAGGATTCATTGTAGTTTGCCACTGCAACCATAAAGCTGAAGTGGAATCGGAGATTGAAACATCGATCGACACTCGACCTGAGGCATCGACCGACAAAAAGTCTGCAGCAGCGATCGACGAAGAGTTGGAAGCACCGATCGACAGTGATCATGCAAAAGGATCTATCAACAGTTGGGAGAATGATTACTACCAACCCAGCTTCACGATTCCGACTGCTACACCTTCAAAGAGAAAGATATGCGCAATGGAGCCAGATGAGTATGATGAGGACTACAGAGAAGAAGAGATCATTGAGTACCGTGGCCTTGCCATGGAAGAATCAAGAGTTCTCAAGAGTTTCCACCAGACCTGAGGTGAAACATCGATCGACGGAAACAACAAGACATCTATCGATTCTCATCACGGAAGAGAGCAAGACGCAAGAGAAGAAGAGTCAACAACAACAGAATATTCCAGTTGGAAAGAAGAGATGAATACGGCATATACAGAGACGAGCATGGATATGCAAGAGCACCAGATGGCATAATCATTCATGTGTCTAGGGAAGACATTAGAGACATTCTGGAAAGAGCTACAATGCATGGACAAGCTCAAATCTGTTTACCAGGACCATGCAGAGAAGGTAACCAGAACCTTGCCAAAGCTAGGTAGTTACATAAGAGCAGATATTGATGATATTGTACATGGGATTTACAGAGCCAAAAGAGATGTCACTGGATGATACCTACAAGAGGCTCGATGATGTCTACTACCCACTCAATGACAGCATTGACATGCTGACTACACGCACAGATGAGCTGCAAGAGGAGATAGACATGATTCAGAGACAGAATGTTGTTCGACTAGAAGCATCGATCGACGGTTACACTCGACCATCGATCGACGATACGCACGCATCCTTGAAAGGAAGGCTTGTAACAGTGAAGTTGTTAGAGGACAAGTTTGATGAGATTAATTTTTCTCAAGACTTAATGAGAGAGGATCTTTCCCAGAGATTGGAGGATGTCGAGGAAACAATTTACGCCATACTTAGAATGCAGCAAGGCTGTATTGGAAACCTTCAGAACATGATTCATTTCAATGAGGTTGATAAGGAGATACTGAAAAACCAGTGGACAAGAGGAGATGAAGCCATACGAAGCTTCGTTGGTACATGATTTTAGATGAGGAAAGAAGATGTAGACGCTTGTTTCCCAACAAGTATTCATCCACGTCGTTACTAGCCAACCTACTTCCAAAGTCAAGCTAAATGACTATAACAAAGCGCTGAGTGGGAGGCAACCCACTATTAGATAATTTTTACATAGTTTTACTTCAAATTATTATTGATTTTCGCATTTAATTTATTGTAGGTCATAAAAAAACCCAAAAAGTGACCCGAGAAGACGATTACCCAGCCTATCGTTCTACCTTGTTAATTATGCACTTATGATTTATGTTATCACCAAACTTCGACTAGATATACACTGGAGACAGTGTAATTTAAGTCTGAGGGGAGGTTTACTGATATTTCATTTGTTTATGACTTTTATAAAATGTTTTTTCAAAAAGTTTTTATTGAGTCAAGAATGAGATAATGAACTTTAAAATTTCACTTATTATCTAATCACTCTTAGATTTATTGACTGCAGAGTGTATCAGAGATACTAAAGTGGATCACCTGCCAATTATCAACACTTGCTGAGAATTTTTGAAGGAACCAAAGCTCATCTCCAACCTCAATGAGTTTAATCTGCTTGTTTTGGGGCTTGGTATACATTAGATCTGATTCCTCCTGCAAGTCTGGAAGGTAAAAGTATGTGTGTAGCTAGTTCCCCTCTCTCTCCCCTTCAGTTTTAAAAACTGACTTGGTGGCTAAAACCATTAAGGCTTGATTCATATAAATTCTAAAAAGAGATAAATGTCAAAATGAAGTGAACAAGATCTGGTGGCTACAACCATTAGAGTGTGACTCATGGAAGCCTGTCCAAATATCTCAGTCAATTAAAAAAATAAAATGATACCCTTTAAAGAAGGGAGACATTGACCGAGAGAAGTGAGAAGAGAGAAAGGAAAGGAACTAGAAAAGACTACATGTGTGTTCAGAAACTTGCTTGAGTAAGAGTCCATGTATCTTTTGATTGATATTCCCAAGGTAAAGCCTACACCTTTTTATATATGTACTAAATGAGATCAGTAGAGAGGCGAGTCTGACGGTATTAGCTAAGTTGCTGGTTAGATGAATTTGATTGCTAAGCTAGGATATGGTATATAGAATACTTCTAAAAGTTAGAATTGATTTGATGTGGCTTGCAACATTGTAGAGGTGATGAGAGTGAGTTCTTAAATTGAGTGAATCCATGCTGTTTTCAAATCTCTTTCATAAAGACTACTCTTTGTTTTGCTTGAGGACAAGCAAAAATGTAAGACTGGGGGAGTTGATATACCATGGATTTTACCCATTTTTAGCCATGGTATATAGGTGTTTTAGGAACAATTTATTATGTTTTGGAGTCTTTAGCACATATACAAGTTCAGGAGTGTTTTGGAGAATAGTGATGATTTGGGTGCATTTTAGAGATTAAATGAGATGAAGCCCATAGCTGATCATCGAACCTGTCTGAAAGTCGACGATTAGAGACAAACATCGATCACACACATCTTGTACCGTCGATCAACAGCGAAGCACGCAAAAATCCAGCTAGGTTTGTAGTCGGCTTAAAACCTAAGTCAAGATATATTTACAGAAATACTCCTGGCCGACTTTTAACTGAATATTTATGTGCTATGCCATTGTTCTAGGCAACACACACTTTCTTACTTTCTAGTTTTTCCCAGCAAACAACATTAAAGTTTTAATAGATTTGGAGAGAAGATCCAAGACTCCTTCAGAGCTTTGTATTGGAACTCCAGTTTTCTTACTCTATTCTATTCTATGCAATTTTATTTATATCTTGTTATGAATTGTTTTTCTATGTCTGAGTAGTTCACCTTGTTAGGTTTAGGGTTCAAATAGGATCGTGAAGGATTTACTCCAAATATAGAATTGCTGATTTTTTAGTGATATCCATCAATTGAGTTGATCTTATTGCTTGTATTCCAGAGTAGCTAACTAGAACTCTGATACTAAGATAATTAGGTGCAAGCAGAAGCTTGGTCTTTTACCTGAACTGATTCATATTGTGCTAGGATTGCTAGAAACAAACGGAAGTTGATTTAGGAAACCTAGTGAACATAATTCAAACCCGCTCGCTAAAGCTTGCTGGAAGGAACATCGATCGACAACCCTATCGGTGTATCGATCGATGTTCTGAAAGGTGTATCGATCGATGTTCTGAAAAGTTGTATCGGTTGACTATCCATAGATAGTATCGAGTGACATTTTCTCAAGATCAACAAACAATAGATGAGATCCGAGATCCAGATAATAGATAGTCTAAACAAACGGAAGTTGATAGACTATTACTTAGTTTGAGTTCTATAATATCCAATATGCACCCCTAGCTTTTATACTATTATAATCCGGATTAACTGAATGGAAATCCTAAGTCTAACGCTTTCTCATATTGTTTACAAAACCTCAAACCAACCAACTGAACAACTGCCTTGTTCACCTTGCAATTTACTATTTATATTATTTATCTAGCTTAATCATAAACTGCTTAGATCTATTGTGTGCCTTAGCTCCATGTGGATTCAATCCCTAAGTACTACAATTAAACCTATTATTTGAGAAAGTTCACTCTTTTAGATAATTTGAATGATATATTACACGCCGGCCACCGAAAACGGTTTCAGTTTTTTTTTTCTCTAATTAATTATGGATGTTTTGTACTTTGGAGTTAGTTTATGAAGATAACGACACCGATTGATTATAAATCCTGGACGGTTTGAAGATTAATTTAAGTGGTTGAAATGCGTATGGAGCGTTTCATTTCTAGCGGGGCCAAGTTCTTAACGTAGGACGGTGTCAGAATCTGTGGAACGGTTTCTGTGAGCTCAACTGCAATCTCTTTGTTTAAGTCCTTGAACTAACAAAATAAATATCCAATAATGTAATATTTGTTATAAAAGTAATGGAAAAGTCTATCTTTATTCATAATATAGAGATTCCTTATATAGGAGATTACACCGTCATAGATAAATGGAAAGATTACAAATCATAATCTCTTGGTTATGAGCCATCACAATCTGATTCATAACACTCCTCCTTGGATGCCATAACCATTTAGAGCTTGTAATGTGCTTTAATGTTACCTCATTAAAACCTTAACAGGAAAACTCAATTGAGACAAAACCATGGTGAAGGAAAAAGAGTACAACACACATTACTCCCCCTGATTTGGACATTACTGAAG
>NW_013617446.1:77272-77706 GCF_000695525.1 Brassica oleracea var. oleracea | reverse complement strand
TTCTAGATGTATACCCTTAGGCAATAATATATTAGCCTAGCCATAGTTTGCTTTCAGACTGGCGATACCTGCTTTAGTATTTATATTAGCGTTTTTCAGTGTACTCATATAGAAAAATCATTCATTCATTTAATCTAAGCAGACAATGTAATAGAAATAAATTCAAAGAGAAGGAGATAAAAATCAGAGAAAGCATACAAGCAAAGCAATCACACAAGTTTGATGTCGAAATCAGATTATCAACTTGATTCTTTTAGGCAATCATAAATCTCATATTCCATAAGATCATGTTGATCATGTTCGAAATTATTTTCACCATCTTTATAGACCAAATGGGTTTCAGGATTCTTTCCTTTCAGACTATCTTTTGATAGAGGTCACAGAAATGTTAGGGAGTCCTTCATATCTTAGCCCAATGGTTCCCCATTCCACAT
>NW_013617446.1:64091-77210 GCF_000695525.1 Brassica oleracea var. oleracea | reverse complement strand
GATATACCACGGCCACTGCCTTGACCATGGCTCAAATTGGGTTGATACCCACGTCCTCTGCCATAGTGATTCCCACGGCCAAATGTGTTATAGTGGCCATGGCCACGTCCTTTCCACCCTCCACGGCCATGGCCGTGTGGTCTATCATTCTGGACGTAGTTACCTTTTTTTTTTTTTCTGCGGTCTTATTGGTATCAGGTAATGGGGTTAATCCAGGAGGTCTCAATTCACTTTTTCTCATCAGTAATCCATTATTTTGCCCAGCTAGCATTAGACTCATCCACGGACTTATAGTCCTGGATTCTGGGATTTTTCCAATCAAATAGGGCTTTTGGTAATAACACTGTTCTTTGGTGATCATATCTCGATTTTTTTAACTATGTCCAAAGGTCTAGAGGATTCTCTATAGTCAGATACTGATCTTTGAGACTCTTAATAAGATGATGGCTAATAATTAATATTGTCATGTATCAATCTTTCTCATTTGGCATTATCGCCTTTTGTGATTCATTCACCAAGTCCTTTGACTTTAGGATAAGTTCAGTATCCAGTGCACATTTCAAATAATTATCTCCTGAGAGATTTAGGACAACAAAATCCAAGTTGATTTTCGACATCTCAAATCATATATCAATCAATTTTAGATCTCATGAAATATTTAACATATGGCCATAAACAAGACATGCTATCAAGTCAATACATTTCTAATAAGAAAACAAGCCACACAGCCAAAGGTGATATAATGCAATAAGGCCACACGGCCAAAGTGATATATGATGCATAATAAGTCACACAGATTTATCAAGCAAGGGTATCGACAAAAACAAGCAATTTCTATATGTTTTCATGCGGCCATATGGTTATAATGCAAACCTAGCATACTGATTCTATATGTACAGGAGTGGAATTATGGAACCTCAATTTAAAACAATCAGATCATACAAAGGTGATAATAATCAGATCATAAACTTTTAGAGCTTCGATTTACTCAATTAGGATTTTTGATCTATTACCCTATGGTTTTGATTCATAAAGATTAGGGTTTTAGGGTTTCATTCTTTATCAATCAATCCATGTTCGATTATGGGTTCTTAGTTTTTGAATTACCTTTTAACCTTAGATGATTGTTGAATCGGACCACCAAAGGAGTTGAGCCGCGAGCTGGACACAAACGGGACGCGAGCTGGAATGGATCGAGTCGCTTCTATCGGGTCGCGGACGTCCTTTGTTGCTTGATCGGGAACGCCTTGATCGTCGGACGCGAGTTGTCTGATGCTGTCGCGAACGAGGAAGAGGTCGCGTGCTGGAGCTGCTCTCGGGTCGCGAATGTTTGAGCTAGGATTAGGAACGCCTTGGGATGAAGCTGATCGGGGACGCGAGCTAGAACAGATGCGGGAACAAGAGACGCGATCGGAGTTTAGGGTTCGTCGGATCGCAGGCTAGGGTTAGGGTTTTAGGGTTTTTTTATTTGGGTATTAGCTTAGGGATTTAGAGTTTCGTGCTGTTATAAAAGTAATGAAAAAGTCTATCTTTATTCATAACATAGAGGTTCCTTATATAGGAGATCACACCGTCATAGATAAATGGAAAGATTACAAATCATAATCTCTTGGTTATGAGCCATCCACAATCTGGTTCATAACAATATTTCTCTTATACTCCATTACTGGAGATTCTCATATTGGGAAAATCATTGATATAATTATAGAATAATTGGGACAATCTCCTAATTGTAATTATAACGAATATGTGTAATTATGATCAATATTCTATAATTATAAGTAATTATGTCTAAAATCTTTTCATGATCTAAAAAGTATATTGTTTATTACAAAAATACAACATAAAAACACAATTATGATTTCGTCCATTGTCTCTTATCATGATATCAAAATAGTCCATTACTGCAAATCGATATCAAAGCTTTTGTACCTAGTATCTCATCATACCGAATGAAACACATGAATATGATCCTTATGGATGAACCTGACCAACAGATAAACTAATGAACTTGAAGAACTAATGCATCTGAATAGTCCTGATAAAATGATCAGCTATATTGTTAATAAAATGATTTGAACATAAAATTGATTATATTATACAACTATCAAGTGTGTAAGTAACAATAAACTAGTTTGTTCAGGGACTTGGCATAAAAAAATTTAAACTTTCAGTGATCAAACGCCATATTCATATTTTCGCTCATCTATATTATTAAAAGAGAAGTACCCAGTAAAAAAACCCTTTAGTTTTTAAATTTAATTACATTTCCATGCCACTGAGAATTAAATTAGATTCCCTATTTTAATGCTTGTCTGATTATATTATACAACTATCAAGTGTGTAAGTAACAATAAACTAGTTTGTTCAGGGACTTGGCATAAAAAAATTTAAACTTTCAGTGATCAAACGCCATATTCATATTTTCGCTCATCTATATTATTAAAAGAGAAGTACCCATTAAAAATACTCCTTAGTTTTTAAATTTAATTACACTTCCATGCCACTGAGAATTAAATTGAATTTCCTATTTTAATGTTTGTCCTTTTCAGTTAGATTAATGTGTTTTATTCAAATAAATTGGAGTTAAATGTAATTAAATCAACTTTAAAATACACATGTATTAACAAACTATCGAAACAAATATTAACAAACTATTGAAACAACCTAAACTATGAAAAACAATTTAAAAATTAGCTTCCACGCTTTTTGTCTTATAATACGTGTATATTACCGTATATAAACAAAATTAATGCTTATTACTATAACTTACCAATAAAAAATTTTGCATATATATTAGACGTGATTCACTTATGTTCAAACTTTTTTTATTATAAACTTTTTGGAATATTATCATCAATTTTTTTTAATAAAAAATGAATATTCCAGCAATATCAGCTTCATATTTTGAATATAAAATTAACTTTATTCCCATGATTTTAGTTAAAATAGGCGGGTCAATTTATATCTCTTCCAATTGGGTTTTTAGAATAGTTGTAACTTTTGACCTAAACGCATAATATACTAATAATACATTTCAATCATACAATTAAATATGAAAGAAATGTCAATATAAAATTTGATCAAACATAGTATATATATATATATACATCCAATCTTTTTGTATATTTACATAACTGCTCCAACACACATTTAATAAAAAAAAAAATATATATATATATATATATAACACGATACATTAACAAAATATATAATATACATAAATTGTTACATAAACACCCGCACGGGTCAAGCTCTAGTCAACAATTATGACACAGAAATTTTCACTTGTGAGTTTCCAAACAGTTTGAAGTTAGTTTACAACTTGGACCAACTATTAAATCCATATCTGAGATTAATGAAACTACATTGATTTAATATTTAAAGTACATAAGTAGTTTGTCAGTGAATCTAGAGAAAATGGCTTTCATCATTCAACAATAAAAACATACTACTAAACAAGACTAATACAAACAACAAACACGTGGAAAAATAGCGCTACATATCATTATCACTGTTGGGTATGGCCTAGCCCTCCCAAAAAGCCCACAAGACAATTATCCAGACACATGATCACAACAAAGAAAGTCGGCTCGTCAACTTGCGAGCCGGTGATCGACTCGGTTTTAGACTGCTTTTGATCGGCGAGACAAACAACTGAAAGTCGTTGGCTCGATGATTTGTCTCGATGACCAACTGAAAGTCGTCGGCTCGATGACTCGAGTCAGCGGCCCGACACCTCGGCCCAACCACTCGATGAGGCCCGTCAGTACAGAGCACATTAGGTTAACGAGCATGTGCCTATAAAAGGAGGAGAAAAGGCAACAAGGGGAGGATCCGCAAACTATTACACTCACTTTCGGCAAGATTTAGGGTTTCTTATCTTACTTCTCGCCGACTTGTACGTTCCAACGAACCAGCTTTCGCGGGACTAATTCCTTTGTTCTCACCCCCTTTTGTAACACTGTTTCGACTCATTGATCTAATAAACACGTCTTTGTCTTGACCCACCGACGAGAACTCGTCTTTTCTCTTTACTAGTTTATCGACAGTCTCGGTTCAAACAGTTGGCGCCCACCGTGGGGCAGACAGAGTAACGTCAGCAAAGATCATGGCTCGACCTGACTCGCCGTCCGATGACGAGTCACCTAGGACTGGAGGCGCTCCGACAGCAGCGGCCTTCACAGATACCATACTCGAGAGGATGGCACAACAAGAGGCCGTCCAGAAGGCGACGAACGAACAACTCGCCACCATCGCCGCTCCTTTCGCCGGAAACTCAGGAGATCCGGCCTCGACGGTCCGAAAACAGCGGTTCGACACTTGCCGAACAGCCGGCGCAGCAAACACTACGAACACAAACGCCGCCCAGGTTCAAACACCCGGTGGCGTAGACCTCGTCACCGTCCGGGAACTCGCTGAGCTTAAGCAGTCGTTCCTGGACATGAAAGACCGAATGCTAGAAGGGCCGACGGCAGCGCCGCTGATCGAACGCGTCCTGGCCGAAACCGTAAAAACCCACCCCTTTTTCCCGGCGAGTCACCGACGTTCGGTACCGATCAGCCGAGAAAATCCGCCTTCCGACATACGCCGGAAAGGCAGACCCAACCGACCACATCACGGCTTTCAACATCGCGATGGGTCGAACTAACTTCTCCGAAGAGGAAAGAGACGCTGGCTATTGTCACCTCTTCGTCGAAAGTCTTAAAGGACCAGCCCTCGGGTGGTTCACTGGATAGGAGCAAGACTCCATCCACGACTTTCACGACCTGACGACTGCATTCCTCAAGCAGTACATTATGTTTACGAGACAAGGAGCGACCTTATCTGACCTTTGGAATCTATCTCAAGTGTCGAACCAAAGTCTCTGTGACTTCATGGAAAAGTTCAAAACTGTCGCCTCGAAGGTGCGAATTCCAGACAGCGTCGCCGTCGACGCGCTGATGAATACCCTCTACTTCAAGTCCTTGTTTCGTGAGGATCTCTACAGAAACCCCACCACTTCGCTCCAGGACGCTATCGCGAGATCGAACAACTTCATCTGAATGGAAGAAGATACAGCAGCAATACTCAAGAAACTGAACACGGCCGCTAAACCGGCGACTGCTCCAAAAGCTCCTGAGGCATGCCAAGAACCTCGACAACACGCCTCAGGTAACAAGCCTAACCAGCCAAAGAGCTTCGTCTATGTGGTCGAAGACAAAAATCCGTCCCCGGGATCGACTGTCGTCATACGCGAGAGAGGTTGCAACGTCTGGGAGAACGACGAGAGGCCGCAATCCTCTTCGGCACCTTAAACTACGAGTCCTGGCCCGGCCGAGCCAAACCTATGGTACAGCTTCCATAAGTCCAAGGCGCACGACACGAGGAACTGCAGGCATCTGGTCGATGCCCACTTCTCATCCTACGAAAACGGAACAGCCAACGTCGAGCTTCCTAAGCCTAGGCCAAACAACACCAAGAGCTGGAGCAAGAACAAAGAAAAGAAAGCTCAGAAGAATCAGGATAAGTCTGTAACTCGATCAAAGCGCACAGAGGATGACAAGCCAGAAGAGCGAGACGAAGACGAGGGCGAAGAAGAGCAACCTCGTAATCGTCGACGTGTCCAAGTCATCCTCGCACGACCAAATCCCTCCTCAGATGAAGAAGAGGACAAATAGGTCCACGACTCGCACGAGTACCCCAACAAGCGACCAAACGAGAACGTCGGACCAGAAGGATCAAACGACTTGAGGAACAAGCTCAGACGAAATTCGCAGACAACCGATCGCATCCACGACGTTAACGACGATCTCCGCTCAATCATCGAAGAGTCCAAGGCCAGAAAGTTCGAGGACTCTAGTGCTCGATCCCATCTCAGGCCCCAAGTCATCGATCTTCGCGATCAGCTCAACTCGAAATTAGAAGATCTCAGAATCAAGCTCAGTCGACCTAAACGTCCAGACTTACGACGAAAGCTCGAGGAAGCGAAGTCCAAAAATGACGACAAACACGAACCCATTGTCGAGGACTCGCCTAGCGACTTGAGAACTCAACTAAGAAACAAACGGATCGTCGAGCCAAATTTCTTAAACGTAATTATGGGTGGCTCCCCTCCTTGCGGCGATTCGGTCCGGTCAGTAAAGGACCATCAACGGCAGGCAATAAACTCGAAGAAATGGCCATCGAAACCTGAGAATGATTCCTCGATCACTTTCTCACCTGACGATGCCATCGGCGTCCACCTACATGATAACGACCCCCTACTCGTCGAAGTGGGAATCGCGAAATGTGACGTCGCTAAAGTTCTGATCGATACTGGCAGTTCGGTCGATCTGATCTTTCTAGATACGCTCGATAAGATGGGAGTCGACTTGCGTGACATGAAACCGTCCTCCCGCTCCCTCACGGGATTACGGAGCTTCCGAGATGATGATCGGGACAATCAAACTCCCAGTCTATGCATGCGGTGTGACACACACAGTCAAGTTCTCCGTCATCCGAACAAAGGCTCCTTATAACGCGATTTCAGGACCCCCTGGTTACATTCGGTCAAGGCAGTATCCTCGACGTACCATCAGTGCGTGAAGTTTCCAGGATTGGACGACCAGGTGCAGACACTTCGCGGAGACCAGCAGGCTGCTCGTGATCTACTAATTGCAACGGTGAAGATGCAACAATCGACTCCCCGCATCAACGCAGTAGTAAAGAAAATCCAACCTCAAAGAGACGAGATCCTAGAAGTCGCGATAGACGACTCCGACAAATGCAAAGAAGTCCGAGTCGGCGCCTTCCTCTCCGAAGAGATGCAACAGGCACTCGTCGACTTCCTGAAGAAGAATGCATCAACATTCGCTTTGATGACATCGATATGAAAGGAATAAATCCTGCCATCACGTCCCACGAGTTGAATGTCGATCCAACCATCAAGCCTATTCACCAGAAGAGACGGAAGCTCGGCCACGACCGAAGCAAAGCTGTCAAAGAAGAAGTCGAGCGACTCCTCGCAGCTGGTTGAATCACTGAAGTGCGATACCCCGAATGGTTGGCTAACCCGGTCGTCGTCAAGAAGAAGAATGGGAAGTGGCGCGTCTGCGTCGACTTTACTGATCTAAACAAGGCTTTCCCCAAAGACAGTTACCCGCTTCCGCATATCGACAGACTAATCGAGTCGACCGCTGGAAATGAGCTCCTGGCCTTCATGGACGCATTCTCAGGCTACAATCAGATCATGATGCATCCGGATGATCGAGAGAAGACAGCGTTCATCACTGATAGAGGGACGTACCGCAACAAAGTGATGTCGTTTGGTCTTAAGAACGCCGACGCGACTTACCAAAGACTCGTCAATCGAATGTTCGCCGACAAAATGGGGAACACGATGGAGGTCTACATCGACGATATGCTAGTAAAGTCACTCCGCGCGACGGACCATTTGAACCATCTACAAGAGTGCTTTAAAACGGTGAACGAGTACGGAATGAAACTCAATCCGGCCAAATGCACCTTCAGCGTCACCTCAGGCGAATTTTTTGGATACATCGTCACCCAACGAGGAATCGAGGCAAATCCTAAGCAGATCACCGCCATACAAGACCTCCCTAGTCCAAAGAATAGCAGAGAGGTCCAGCGACTCACGGGGAGGATCGCGGCGCTGAACCGCTTCATCTCCAGGTCCACAGATAAATGCCTCCCTTTCTACGAGCTATTGCGCGGAAACAAACTTTTCGTCTGGGATGAGAAGTGCGAGGAGGCGTTCGAACAACTCAAACAGTATCTTACGACTCCTCCCGTGTTATCGAAACCAAAAGCTGGCGATACACTCTCTCTTTTTATATCACAGTGTCGTCCACCGCGGTCAGAAGTGTCCTTATCCGAGAGGATCGAGGAGAATATAAGCCCATCTTCTACACGAGTAAGCGGATGACCGACCCGGAAACGCGATACCCCACCCTCGAGAAGATGGCTCTTGCAGTTATTACGTCAGCGAGGAAGCTGTGTCCCTACTTCCAATCGTACACGATCGAAGTACTAACGAATCAACCACTACGCACAGTAATACAGAACACCAACCAATCCGGACGATTATCGAAATGGGCTATCGAGCTTAGCGAGCACGACATCGTGTTCAAAAATCGAACAGCAGCAAAATCCCAAGTCAGAACTGGATACTTCATGTCGACGGATCGTCAACAAACAAAGGATCAGGAGCAGGAGTCCAACTGTAGTCTCCAACAGGTGAGCTAATCAGACAGTTGTTCAGTTTCGGCTTCACCGCTTTAAACAATGAAGCAGAATACGAGTCATTGATCGCAGGACTACAACTCGCTAAGGCAGTCAAAGCAAAACGCCTCAGTGCATACTGCGACTCACAACTCGTTACCAGTCAGTTTAGCGGCGACTACGATGCTCGTAACGAACGAATGGACGTGTACCTTAAAGTCGTTCAAACACTCGCTAGGGACTTTGAATTTTTCGAACTCACCAAAGTCCCCAGAGGAGAGAACGTGTGCGCCGATGCCCTCGCTGCCTTGGGTAGCAGGCTGCACGATCAGGTGAAACGGACCATTCCCATCCACTAGATCGACAAGCCAAGCATCGAGCTCCCGCCTAGCGAAGTGACCGTCGTAGCACCCATAACCGAAGCCATCCCCATGGACGAGGACCCCGCAGCTGAAAGTCCCCAGAGGAGAGAACGTGTGCGCCGATGCCCTCGCTGCCTTGGGTAGCAGGCTGCACGATCAGGTGAAACGGACCATTCCCATCCACTAGATCGACAAGCCAAGCATCGAGCTCCCGCCTAGCGAAGTGACCGTCGTAGCACCCATAACCGAAGCCATCCCCAAGAACGAGGACCCCACAGCGGAACAAATTGAAGCTACCGACTGGAGGACAGAATTCATCAACTATCTGGTCGACGTAAAGTTACCTCCCGAGAAATGGATTGCTAGACGGCTCAAGACGAGGAGTGCCCACTACGTCATCTTGGATGGGGAACTCCATCGATGGACCGCAACCAAGGTGCTTCTAAAGTGCATCAACGGCGAGGAGACGCACCTTGTCATGGCCGAAACGCATGAAGGCGCCGCAGGAAATCACTCCGGACGTCAAGCACTCGCGTTAAATGTCAAAAGCCTCGGCTTTTACTGGCCAACAATGAATGCAGACTGCGAAGCTTACGCCCAGCAACAAAATCAACTCCTTTCTCAATGGCACACGGAGTCGAAGCTATGGCCCCCGCCGAAGTGAACGTAACCAGTCTACGACGTTCAAGAATGCCGCATAACATTAAACTCAACAGCGACATGCTCTTCGACGCCCTGGAAGCTATAGAAGAGCGCCGCGATCAAGCCATGCTCCGCATCCAGAATTATCGGCATCAGATCGAAAGCTACTACAACAAGAAGGTCAAGTGTCGACCTCTCGAACTGGGCGATATTGTACTGCGAAAAGTGTTCGAAAACACTAAAGAGCTGAATGTAGGCAAACTCGGAACTAACTGGGAAGTGCCTTACAAAATTTCTCAAGTTGTTAAACCAGGAGTCTACCGACTCGAGACGTCGACTGGTGAACCCGTTCCTAGAGCATGGAACTCCATGCATCTCCGAAGATACTACTATTGAGAACATGTCTAACGTAGGCAGCCTTAAATGGTCCAGCTATAACAAAACAATCCCCCAACAAGTTGGAGCGCAAATTGTTTTGAACGATGCTTACGCACGAGCACGACCTTGTCTCTTGGACGAACGTACTAGCACTCGTGCCCACTAACGAGCATGTCCTGATCAGACACGTGCTCGAGGGATCTCCGGTCATATCACGGTCTCAGCCGATGCGATCGAGACAACAGCTTTCAATCACCTTATGATCCTTTGAAGCCAGGTTTGGCCAACCTAACATTTTGAGGATCACTTTAAGATCGAATGAGAACCGCTGTCGCTTTAAACTATAAACGATTATCTTCGAATTCGAAAGTTATACTTTTTCGAGGACTCGAACTGACGACATAACGTGTCAAGATTCGATAAGACTGGACAATCGACTCTCCGGTTTAATTCGAAACACTGACCGAATCGTCAAGTCAAAATCGTTAGAATCTAATGTCCGAAACACATTTCAGCGACTCGTCGAAAGGCAACTAGCACTTCCGAGTCCACGAGACTGTGTTTCACGACTAAGGCAAACTTCGTTTTTCTAAAAAAAAAGGGCTTACTGAAGGTCTGAAACGAAAAACAGCCGCAAAGTAAAAAGTTCAGAAATTACATAAGCAAAAGCCTCAAAGGGCTAAAAAACAGAAAGCTTAAGCAAATCAACAACAACATATGAGGTTAGTCTTCAGCACGATCGGGGTCTTCCTCGACGACTCGAGCTTCGAGCTGATCTGAGGCGCCTCCAGCCTCGTTCGTTGCCGAAGCAAGCGGATCCTCAACTTCGTCGACCACTCCTTCCTCTGTTCCTTGCGGATTATCCCTGGGGACCAGCTCGTCCAATTTTTCACCACCCTCTTCTTCAGCTGAAGAGTCTGAGAGTTCGAGCAGGTCGACAGGCTCCGATCCCGCCTCCTCGAGTCCCAAAGGACGAGTCGGATTCGCGTCGTTAACTCCGAGTACCGGGATCAACGACTCCTCACTCACGACGAGGTTGACCATTGATGGGGCAGGGCCCAATACAAGCGGAGCAGTCACATCCTCGGACCTTTCGACCCTGCTAATGACCTCGTGTCCCTGAACAGACGACTCCCCGAGCTCTTTCCCGGTCGGTTCATTCGACCTTTCGGTCGCATGATCTCCCTGAGAACTAGTTGGAGTTTGGAGGGAAGCCGCGGTTCCTGCATCAATTAGACCTCCGTTTGACCCGTACGGGTCGATCGCTGCCAAAACGTCCTCGTTCAAGAAGGTGGACGAGAGATGAGGCGGAGACAAACAGAGAAGCTCTTCGGGAATCCCGCCAACAGTTAAGCGCTTAGCCTCAGCTTCGAACTCCTTCTCCTGCTCAGCAAACAGGTCGATCGTCTCTTGCGGGATATCAATCCCGCTCTCCTTAAGCGCTTCAAGACACTTCTTCGTTCCAAAGGCTTGGCTCTGCAGGGATCTCGCCATCTCAAAGTCGCCACGACGCTTCTCGAGGTCTCGAATTTTAGCAAAACGATGATTGATTTTTGCAATCATAGCCGTTTGAACGCGGACTCGCTCATGCGTAACCTCGAACTTCGAGAGTCCCTCAACCGGTTGACCTCCTTCAGATGCCTTAAAGTCTTGGCCACCCTCTTCTCCTCCAAAGCAGTTTTCTATTTTTCCAAAGCAGCTCTCTCTCGTTCGAGCCCTCTGATCTTCTCACCAGTATTCTTAAACTTGTCCTTCAGCTCCCCGAACTTCTCCATAAACTTCTCCTTCTGAGCTTTCTTCCCTGCGAGTAATCGACTCTGCTCCGCTGCTGCCTTGTCGATCACCGCCCTGAATTCACTCGTCTTGCGATTGAGAACCGTGTCCCTTGCTCGCACGAGTCTGTCAGATTGCTTCAGTTTGGAGATGGTCTCCTTAAGGGCTGTGTCGTACAACTCAACGATGTAGTTCATGCTCCCATCGCTTTGCACAAACAAAGGGGAGGATCAGAACTAAGAATATAGAGAACGCGAGACGAGGAGAGTAATCCTTACCAAAACCTTGGTCCTCGCTGCATCAACATATGCGTCTTTGAAGAGGAGATCTTTGACAGGAGGCATATCCTTGGCGCCACCTCGAATTTGTCGAATAAGCTCAGCACATTCAGACGGAGCGTAAGCAAGTGGAGTGTCGCCGTCATACTTGAATTCAATGCGATCGCGGACTTTGATTCGACGCTCCTCCGGGGCTGAGCCACCCCCCGTGGTCGTCGGAGGCGCCACCGAAGGAGTCTTTGCAGCAGAAGCGGACGCATCAATCCCACAGGAAGGTTTCTTCCTCTTCTCTAGCGGGATGTTTGGCAAACCGCTCGACTCAACGACAGATCGAGTCGCAGCATCACGAGAAGAGCCCTCATGAACAACAGGTTCGTGACCCTCAGCGTCCCCGATAAGTTCCGACTGCCCCTCAGTAGACTTCTTCCTCTTTTTCTTCTCCTTCTTCTTCTTCTTCCTCGGAGGCTCATCAGACCCAGTCCTCGCTTGGGCGTCGATTGAAGCAGAAGAATAGGGAGCAGACCTTTTCCTCTTATTACCATCTGTCACAGATGGCTCGGCAGTCTCTCGTTCAGAAGACTGCATCTCCCTCGAGGATTCGATATTGATTGGGCCTGCAGGTGGTCCCGAGGAAACAGCAGGAAGGGGAGGCTCTGAAGGATTCGCCTCACCAGGAGTCGCCTTACTAGGAGTCGTCTCACCAGGAGTAGTTTCACTGAGAGTCATCTCACCAGGAGTCATCTTACTAGGTGTCGACTCACCGAGAGTCGCAGAAGACGTCTTTTTCCATCCGCTCAGCTTCTTCTTGATTAGTGCGCTCAAGTCCGGAAGTTCTTTCATCTCCCTAGCTGCGTTGATCACCTTTTGCTCGGCACGATTGAATATCGAAAAGCGCCGCTTGTTGCCGGTAATCAAAGGTGGTAAATCGGATCTCCAGTCCCCTGCAAGAGGTCGACGAGTCAGATCCGGATAAAGGCCTCGAGTGAACAGACGCGAGCCAGGAAAAATATGTAATCACGAAAAGAAAACTTACTCTTCGAAATCCTATCGATGGCTCCTCGAATCCTCTTGACGGTGATGTCTTTCCAACTTACTTGAACACACGACACGACGGCACGAGCGTTAGCAATGAACTCTTCTGGATAGGAGGCCGAATCTGGGTGATCGACTGCAATCAAACGAGGACTCGTCAGTCAGAAAATAAAAGAAAGAAACAGTCGATAAGCTAACAACAGCGCTCTACCGAGCTTATGATTCCATAAAAATCGAAAGGAATCGCCGGGCGGCTCCTCGAAGGCGAAACCATCAGATTTGACGAAAAAATAGAAGCGCTGCCAATTGGCTGTCCTGCTGGGGCGGTCAACAATCACATTGTAGTTGGGCCTCATCTGAATCGAGAGCAATCCGTCCCCCATAGACTTAACGTAGGTCAGCTCTTCAAGAGTCTGCACGCTCATTGAGCTATCGATCTCCGCCTCCGTCAC
>NW_013617446.1:36959-64030 GCF_000695525.1 Brassica oleracea var. oleracea | reverse complement strand
CGTCACGACGTCTCGCATAAGATGTGATGAGTCGAGGAATCGGAAACCAGAGCTTGGTCTCACTCTGAAAGTATGACTCGTAAATGCACTGAAACCCCAACGGAGGGGACCACGGCCTCTGAGACCTCGTCGGGATTAGGAAAGTCACTCCGACTCCTCCGCACTCTCTCAGGAAAGCTTTCACTCTGCTAGGAGTCGAACGAGTCTCCTCGACGTTCTCCCACGTTTGTTCTTCCACGACAGGAGAACGAATCTGTTCCGGCGCCAAAGCTGGGAGATCCTCGAAGATCCCTTCGGGGTGATAACAGCATGGAATGAAGTCAGGGAGAGAAGCCTCTCCTTCACTTGCCCCACCCTGACCGTCTCTCGCAATCAATGAAGCAGCCTCTCTCTCCTCGCGGAGTTGACGTGCTGACTCAGAAACGAGGACTCGCTGAGGCGTATCCATATTCTCCGTATCCATCATAGCTTCACGATGAATCGTCTCGAAGTCAGAGGGAGAGTTCGACTCGATGACACGAGCAGGACTTGATTCGGCCGCTCTCGCCACAGCCTTCCCTTTCTGTGCCCTGGAAAGCCTACCGCTACCGCCCGACGACATTCCCAAAGGATTAAGACTACAAAGTTAGAGAGAGAAGCGGAAAGCAAGAGAGAGAAATTACTTGAACCGGATGAAGAGTGGAGAGAATGAGACGTGAGGGGGGTATTTATAAGGGAGGAGCGCATCGCACCCCGAGGCGTCATCATTAGGTCTAGATAGGCCTAGACCGGCCCATTTGGGCGCGTGAAGCTCACCACGACTCGCGACGTTTCGACTTCTCGAGGAAAACCAAGACCTGTTTGAATCGAGACCAACAGTCGAAATCAAAACCGAAAGAAACCGCCGGTCCAAATCGAATTGGTCAAATCACGGAGTGAGAATAAACGAGCTGCTCACACAGTCGAGGAATCGAGTGAGATCATAAACCTGGAACAATTTTCTTGGAAACCCTACTTCCAAATTAGCTGAGTCGGCTACGCTACTCACCCGCGAACTGGGGGGTCTAGCCCTCCCAAAAGGCCCACAAGACAATTATCCAGACACATGATCACAACAAAGACAGTCGGCTCGTCGACTTGCGAGCCAGTGATCGACTCGGCTTTAGACTGCTTTTGATCGGCGAGACGACCAACTGAAAGTCGTCGGCTCGATGACTCGAGTCAGCGGCCCGACACCTCGGCCCAACCACTCGAGGAGGCCCGTCAGGACAGAGCACATTAGGTTAACGAGCATGTGCCTATAAAAGGAGGAGAAAAGGCAACAAGGGGAGGATCCACAAACTATTACACTCACTTTCGGCTAGATTTAGGGTTTCTTATCTTACTTCTCGCCGACTTGTACGGTCCGACGAACCAGCTTTCGCTGGACTAATTCTTTTGTTCTCACCCCCTTTTGTAACACTGTTTCGACTCATTGATCTAATAAAACACATTTTTGTCTTGACCCACCGACGAGAACTCGTATTTTCTCTTTACTTTTTTATCGACAGTCTCGGTTCAAACAATCAAGTAAACATGCCTTGTTTTTAAGGAATGCAATTGATGAAACAAGAAGCTACATTTGGCATCTCTTGAATCTTTCCACATTCCTACTAAAACTACTATTACTGCCACTATTATCACCATCACACCATACTACCACACTGAACGAAACTCCTCATTAGCTTTTTACGTTTCTGCCACGATGATGATGATGATGATGATGATACATCTCTTTCCCTTTCATGCATATCGCATTGTATCAATCATGCTTGCTTTCTAGAGATTTTGTTTGATGTAGTCTACAAAAAAACTATTATTACCTTGCTATGCTTGCTTCTTCACAGATATTTGAGTTCCTTAGAGCACTTCCATGGGAAGATTTTTACAATATCTTAACATTTAAGAAAAATAGAAAAGAAAATAAAATAAGAAAGAGAAAACAAGAAAGTTCTCTGCGAACACATTTGGAGCCACGGTTCTCATACTCACTGGACAGATGGTCATGTATAAGTGGTCTAGATTTTTTAATAGCATTAACTTTTAATTATACAATTTTATTTGTTTAGAATATTATTACTTTTTAGTTTAGAAACTTATTTGTAGATACTAACCATTAAAGGTGCACTTAGGATTATGGAAATATATGCGTCCTAGTTTCCCTGAGTCCTTAAGTTATCTGATTCCGATAGAATTCCATGTCTGTGTACTTTTGATATACCTGGATTTTACCCATTATTAACCATGGTATATAGGTGTTTTATGAAATATTTACTACGATATAGAGTCAATTTAGAATGTTTACAGGTTCAAAGATGATTTGGAGGAAAGTGGTGATTTTAGTGTCTTTTAGAGCCTTTTGAGTGCAGATCTGCACAGACGCGTCAGATGTCTAGCTATGGATGGAGACTTTTCCACCGTTATATTTAGCCCATCTTTTGACATACGATAGATATTTTAGTTAGATTTCCAATGCCACTGATTTAAGGTCAATCAGCATCCTATAGCAGAAGTTATGCTCGTTTTACTGAAGAGTGGTCAGTCTGCCTCGCGAGAGGAAGCTGTTGAAGAGATGAAGGACTGTCGATCGACACCAAGGGTGCACCGTCGATCGGTGTCGATCGACGGTGATGCCAGAATACGGGCCGAGCATATTTTATGACCGACTGAAGTCCAGAAGCAACCACAAATTACCATAATACCTTTGGACGACCTAAAACCCTATTTATGTATTTTCTAAGCCATTGTTGATGGCTAAGCTTTCTTTTATACATTGTTCTTAGTTCTAGGATAGAAGGGAGGAACTCCTTCAGAGTCCTTCACTCATTTGGTTTCTAATTTGGTTTTATATATTTTATATCTACTCATCTATGATTTATGTGACAAACTTGATGCTTGAATAGATCCACCAGTTAGATTTAGGGTTCTATATGGTTATGATGAATTAGCTCCAAAATAGGATTGTTAGAGAATTGATACCCATTGATTAGAAGTGTTCTTAATGCATGGTTCTAGAGTAATTAACTAGACCATGAACTTAGGACATAGGATATTGCGAGAGTAGAATCTATACCTGATAATATTATGATTGAGTTAGGTTTGCTAGAAATACGCGAGAGCTGATCGACCATTCTTAGTGGTAATCAACTCGCCACAACCATCGATCGACGTCGACACTCGACCGTCGATCGATAGGGTTATAAAGTGAGCGGTTGAGTCCTAACGTATCAGCTCGCCTAGCATCTTATCTATTATAATTCATGTGCCTAAACCCTAGATCTAGCAATCATCCTTCCATCAAACAACTCATAAATTAACTGAACAACTACATTGTTTACATTGCTTACCTATATTTACTGCTTTATTATTTATTGCTTAATACATTGTTTGACCTAGCATAGTGTAAAGCTAAAGTCTATTGTGTGAGATATTGAGTCTCTGTGGATTTGATCCTCAAGTACTACACCGAACCTCTTATTTGAGAGAGTAGCTTGAAGGTTAATTTGCGCATATCAACTCTACTCGTATCCTTGCCAGTGAAGCATTTCTCGTTTTCCTGTATGCTCTGCACATTTCATTAAAACAATTATTTGAGAGGGAAAAGCATTTCTCAATATTTGCTAACACGATTGAATCCTACCTTGGATATAACTGACTCTAGTTCATCTTCTTCATATATAGCTGGATCTCTCTATTTCTCGTTGTTAATCTGCGGCCATATTCTTCTAGGAGCAGTGCCTTGGCTCACAACAGAGTCTAGCTCCTTCTGATTCTCCATAGGACTAGCCTTGAACCCATGGATGTCACTGGGACTGATGTCAGGCTCAACATGGCTTTTCTCAAAGGAAGATTGTCTGCGGTGACTGATAATAGAATTAAAAGGATCCATAGCTGTGTAAAACGCTGGAGCATACTGTCATGAAACGCTGCTATGAAGTTGCGTCAAGGTCCTAGAGGACCCGGATGGAGACTGTATCTCTATTGCCTCCTTCCGGAAGCTCCAATTTCAGGAACAAACTGCAGTACATGTAGAAACACTATCGTCAGTTCCAAGAGCAAGTGATTATCATCAGCTTAAAGATCCTTATTACCTTTGGGCATGCTACTTCAACACCCCAGTTAACAAAACCAACAGTGTCTTTGTTTGGGAAACGGGTATTCTGCAGACCAGTGCATCATATTTGGAAGCGCAGAATCTTTTCCTTCACTAGAGGATTGGTTATTGTTATGTTTAGGGTTGTGGAATACTTCATCCAATACATCTGTCAAGGATTCATCTTGTATGATGGTACCATCCTCAAAATGTAGCCCATAGTCATAGTTTCCAAAGTCGATAGAATACATTGAATTCATGAGTGATGAAGCAAAACCTATGCTTGACTGAGCCGGATAATATGCTTGGTCACTTATTTGAGTAAATATAGGTCGATAAAAGTTCTTAGAGAGTGGGTTTTCCTATAGCACAAAGAATCACAAGCTGGTTTAGGATGAAATACAATACTATACTTAGTGCAAAACAGAGATGATAAATTACCTCTACTGGTCTTTTTCCCAAAACATGGTCTTTGGGTCGAGAAGTTTCAGCGTGATGGACAAATTTCTCTGTTTTAGCCACCAGATCATCATCAGGCTTCATCTTGTCTATGTACATGAGATGCAGCTGTTTCTTGGACAATTTCAGAAGAGTTGTCGTCATGAGAGCATCTAGTTGGGGTGTATTGGGAGATCTCGGGGATTACGAGATCACCTAGACTAATATGTAAGGAATTTGAGTAATATATAAGGAACTTAGGCCACTCTACTTACCGCCAATTAGTTTTAGGTTAGAAGCCGAGGAAACTTGACATGGTATCAGAGCCATAAATCCATTTTCTATGGGTTATGGTGTTTGCTATTCTTTTCTTGCTTTTCCAAAAAAAAAAAAGATTTTATTTACGTAATGTTTTCTTTCAGTTTGAAGTTTTATCTACTACTTCTTTCACTTCGTAACAACGAGTTTTGATTATTATAGTTATGTTTTCTTCTGCTTTGATTTATTTTCTTTTGGTTTTGCTACTATGAAAAAAAAAAAAAGGAGAAGAAGAAATACGTAGTCTCATACTACAAGATGGCTACGTATTTCAATGATTAAAGACACTATGTGAATGATGAGCATGGATCATTGACGGTCCGTTCGTATTGGCATGGCATATGTAGGTTTTTCAGATCTTTAATGGCTATCTATCTACTACAAATCTGATTGATGGTGGTTCTAAAGATGTTTGAAGATAATGATTCCGATGGTATATACAGATCCGACGGAGTGATGGCTTGATGATGTTGCCGTGGACTTTGAGCATGAATTAGATGGATTCGTTCAGTTCACATGGTGGCATGAGACAGTGAAGAGAAGCAACTACTACAGTTTTCTTCACTGAATTAATGACCTTGGTGAGGTATAACGCTACTGATGACCCTATGGTGGGATATAAACATCAATCTCATACGTGTTACAACGTATGAGCTTGCGGAAGGGTATTAGGAGATCTGGGAGATTACGTGATCACCTAGATTAATATATTACCATGTAACTATTAGAAAAATTAGCATTAATGTATAAGTAAGATTTCCTATTCTAAAGAATTTGCTAGACAAGTTATGTATTTGTATAAATAAGCCTATTGGCTAAGCTAATAAGATGAGAGAAACTATTACACTACTTAGGTTTCCTCCAAATTTGACAGGTTGGGGAGTGGAATTGATATTCTCTACTTGGTCACAGTTTGTAACATCACTAAGTTTGTGAAACAAGCGTACACAAAACATGTGGTTTCTGTTCAAGAAACAAAGAACAAAATGGTCACAGTTTGTAACATCACTTGGCTGTTGTGGTCTGCCAATTGTGCCATGTTTTCGTCTCTCACGTGACGTAAGAGTATATCTTATTTCCTATTTTACCCTCGTTTGGTAGATTTTATTACAGAAATTGTCATGTCTCAATCTTTATTCTCACAACAACAATCAAAAAGCCTTTTGAATAGCAGGTGTTGCTTGCTTTTACTTAAAACAGTTCCCATAAAGGCTAGATACGGTGGACAACCACGTGTTAGTGGTCGGGTGGTAGCATGGCATTCCTACGTCGCTAAGCGAGCTGAGTTCAAATCCGACTACATTCAGATATCCCTAACACGTGGCCACCGATGATTTAACATTCTCTCACCGGGAACGGTTTACATTTTTTTTAGATACAATGGACATGAGCCATAGTCTACTCATTAGATTTCTCCACATGGTCCTAAAGTTAAAAAAAACTGTTAAAAATTTTCCTTATTAATAATAAGATGATATTATGTATTTAACTTTTCCCCATTTCTGGGATGTCTTTTGTATTATATGAACAATAACATCTCCAGTGCATATGTTCAACATCGATAATACATTGTTGTTTTTCTTAACGTAATTATGGATCCATATTATTATATTTATAGGGGTTATAAACTAGTGGAGAATGAGGTTTTAATTTACAGAAACTCACTGTCGAAGTTATTGTAGTTGTTTGGGACAATTTTAGTAATTGATATTATTAACCGTTGTTGCTGTTTTTTTTTTATATTTATGTTATAATGGATTATTATGGTTACTTAATGTACTTTTTACATAATTAATTACGTTGAATAGTTGACTAAAAATTAAATTTCTTAGCCTTTCTTTGTTTTTTTTTGATGTTTTTGGTTATATTTGCTTATATATTATGTAATTAATCGTACTAATAAGTCTATCTATAAGGCAAAAAATGAATAAACTATAAGTAGAAATAAAATGAAAAAAGGTGATAAATGTATTATTTTAAATGGACAAACTGCGCGTAACATTTATCCAAATTTAAACACAAATAAATCTTCATTTTAATTTAGAAGTATTAATTCATTCGTAAATTGTTAATTAAAAGATACTTGAGTTTCTTCTTTCTCGTTTCTAACATAATCTTTTTTGATTTAGAATAAACGTATGTTTGTTTGAAGATAACATTAAGTCCTTCAAATTCCATTTGCTAACAAATACTCTGTCCAATTTTGTATATGTTGTTATGTTTACTGCAAGCATCTGCTTTGTTCCATATGTCATATATTTTTCTAGAAGTGTTATGGAAATTAGTAATTGTATTTATTGTTCTTTAACTATCAAATAGCGAAGAGAAATGGTTAAAATATGAAGATTGAAACATCTATAACATGAAAACAGAGTATTTATTTGTAATACTTGCTTATAATCTATCTTATTAAAGTAGAAGTAATTTAAGCTTTTGTTTGGCAACATAGATAACAGTAAAAAAAAAAAAAAAATTGGAAACATGGATAACAGTAAGTTAGGAAAAAAAATAATGGGTTTATGCTATTAAAAAAATTGGAAGTCCATGATATTACAAAGTAATGGGTTTATGTTACTTGATAAACATATTCAAATAAAAATAATAATTTAAAATTGATTTATATCAAAAATTCATTCAAAAATATACATATATTTAAAATTTGATTTTTACTAACAAATTTTCCAATAACCATTATAAAAATGTTTTCAATATATATAAGAAAAATACAGTACAAAGCCCAATTTCAAACACGGACTTAAATTATGGTTTTTATATTTCACATTGAAATTTAAGAATATAATATATGTGACTATTTATATGATTGTACGTATAAAATATTATTAATTATAAGAAAACCTATTTGATTGTACATATAAAATACGATTAATTATATGATAACACATATTTTTGTAACATATGATGACACATATAGATACATAATAGTGAATAGGGGTGGGCGTTCGGGTTCACTTTTGGGTCAGTTTGGGATTTAGTGTTCTGTTCAGATCTTTGAAGATTCGGTTCGGATTTGGATAGAGAATTAATAATTATTTAAATATTTTTAGAGTTTTGAGTATATTTTAACAATTTTAGATATTTACGTTTGATTATTTGTATATATTTTCAAGTATTTAAACGAACTTAAAAGTATCATATATATTCTGGATGTTTTTATATATATTAAATCTAAAAATAATTAATATATATATATATATATATCTATTTTGGATACCCAAAATACTTCGGTTCGGATCGGATTAGGTTTCAGTTCTTCAAATACCAAAATTTTGAATAATTCGGATATTTAATCAATTTTGGTTCGGATCGGATTAGGGTTCAGTTCTTCAAATACCAAAATTTTGAATAATTCAGATATTTAATCAATTTCAGTTCATATTTGGTACTACTTATTCGGATTGGGATCGGTTCGATTCTTCGAATTCGAGTTTTTTGCCCAGCCCTAAATAGTGACATAAAAAACAAATAGCGTCATATTTTTTAAAAAATACACCCGTACGAGCGCGCAGATTTATCAAAATCTAGTATAAGTTTAAAATACAACTTCTTGTATCTGAAAATGAGAAACATTTTGACTAAAATATTGTGTTTCGACACATGTGACCACGTCAATATATCTAATCTGGGATCATTGATTGTCAAAATATTTTGTAATGTTATTTTCTCAGTTTCATAACATAATTTGAATATGTATTTTTCATTTCTAGTGGTATTGGCTAGTGTATTTTAATAGATTTGGAAATCCAAATTAAATATATAGTATTATATATTGGTTCTATAATTGTAAAATATATATTTAAATCATGTGTTATTGGTGTCATGATTTATAAATTCTGATTCAAATCAAGTGTTATTCAATCATACAATTTATTAATAGATTTGATTTTATAATGGATTTGAATAGTTTTGTATATATTTCTTTGTTAAAATATAAAGTCTCAAATCTGAAGGTAACCTCAAAGAAAATTTTCGGATTTGTAAATACTAATTTAAATCCGTATGTTAAATTTTAAAATATGTATATTTTACTTAGATTTTAAATACTATTTGGATTTCTGGATCAATTAAAATACATAACTATTAAATCATGCAATACTATGAAAAGGAAATTTGATCTAAAATTGGAACAAAACTATTTTCATGTATGAGATACAATATTGTTACTAACCAAAAATTATAGTTTATTGAATTATGACCTATTAATGTTATTTTTTAAAACAATATTTTAATTTTAGATCTAACTTACAAAATTACTCTTTTGGTTAATGTTGCCTTAATAATCCCATTTTTACTCTATGGATAATTTTAGATCGAACTTCAAGATTATTATATTTTCTTCAAGCCTTGTAGAGTACTTTTCCCCAGACATTTTTGGAGAATGCTTTAGATTTGTTATCTGCCTGAACTTATCTTTCTGCTTTGTGTTACTTTTTGTACATTTTTATGCTTTTTATTAGTCTAGAAAATCTCTTTTCTCAAGATTGACCCTTGTTAAGTTTCTGTTGAAACCATTTACGTTGGGTGTTCAATCAGTTCCAAACTATACTTTATAAAATCTGCATAACTATCTTATGTATATCAGTTACACATTCTTTCCTATCATTTAAGCATGTAGAATTATCAATCAAAGTGGAGACTAATCGGTTTTAAAAAAAAGTGGAGACATATTACAATGTGGTCAACACAATTTTTAAACAAAGAGCATGTGGTTATTCTCCTTATTTTGCCCACTGGATCACCGGGAAAACAAAGTAAATAAAGAGTCGATAATGCATAAAAAAAAGAGAGAAAGAGGGATAAAAACATAGGCATGTTATTAAAATAGAATAGAACATCTTCTTAACATGGCTGAAGCTTCATTTGTAATGTTAGCTCATAACTTGAAAAAATAAAAGATATTTTTAGCATGAAGATTAGTTCTTAAGTTTATCATTAGAGAATTTGGCTCTAAATCTTCTCTTACAACTGTTGTTGTTGCTCTGTTGCTGGACATCTCCAAAACCTTCTTCACATAGCCTAAAACAACAAACCACTTGTTTAAGACTCTCCATGGAAGTCTGAGCTAAAAGAGTCCATCACAATATAGATTTCATCATGATCCTAATATGCATCGTAGAAATGAGGAAATTATCATCACCAGACAAAGTTTTCAAAATATTCACTTCTCTCCTCACATTTTCAATGGCAATAGCCGTCCTAATCTACACAATAATTACAAACAATCTAACAGATCTTATAACTGCTACAGAACCAGAAGACATTAAATCAAAAAGCACTTTTTTTTATCAAAAATCAAAAAGCAATAAACTTTGCTTTGTGGATAACATTAACAACGACTTGTTATCACCTTTCTTAGGCTTAAGAGCACAAAAATGGCCATGACAAACTTCATAAGCAAGCTCGTACTTCCTAGAGAAAATCTTGGAGAATCAAAGCTATTATTCAAACCCACGCTGCCCCCTTCCGATTCACGGAGGAGTGCCGTCTCGCGATGATGCATTTAGCCGGAGACGAAGGAGGATATGGCCGTTTGAAGAATCTCTTCGGCGTGGAGTTCCCAATAGTCATCGGAGATCTCGTTGGAGTCTTCTTGGAGAAAGAGTGAGATGAAATCAGACTGTAAAACATGAAAATCGGAGAAAGTACACATAACTCTTTTACTCTTTAGGAAAAGTACTCTACTACTTCAAATCAGAGAAAAAAAACCCTCGAATTAGCCATATCACGGAGATATATATATGATAAGAGATATAGAGAAGATGGTTTCTAGAGGAGGAATATACACCTATTTATACTCTTAGTTAGACAACTTCGCCAATAGAAGATTGCATTCAAGGCTAGATCGTGGGTGTTTGAATTAATAGGGGATTAAACACGATGAACAATTATATATGTGCATTAATCAGACGAAAATCAAAAGTAGGTGCAGATTCAAAGAGGAGATACGAAACCTTAATTCTCACGTAGGTCATCCTTCACATAGAGCACATTAGGGTTAAATCATTTGGTCTATTGGGCCAGCATCAATAAATTAACAAAGTAAGCCAAAAAAATTAAAGTCGCGAGTTAATGAATCACCGTATAGAAACAGAGATGACACATGATGTGACGTGGAAGCTCGAATTAGTGATGTGGTGCAACCGGAGAGAAAAATTATTACTTTATATAATAAGGTATGCTTACATAAAAATATACGGTCAGTCTATCGTATTCGTACTTAACCAAATTGGCCGAATGTCAGACGTAATGGACTATTCTAATTTACCGTCAAAGGTTCTGGCATTAAACCGAACTAAACCAAATTCTTCAATCCGAACCAATTTGGCAAATAAGGATCTTAAAAAGAGGCGTAGGCCGGTATTCATTTCCTCTGCAAATAAACGACCCACTTTCTCCACGCATTCCCTCTGCTCTATTCATTCCCTCCAAAGCCATGGCCGGAGAAGGAGAACTGACGGCGATCCTGCTTAAAAAGACGGCCGAGGAGGGTGGAGAAAATGATAAGTTGGATATGAAAGAGAAGGTTTGGAGGGAATCTAAGAAGTTATGGGTTGTGACCGCGCCGGCTATCTTCACTAGATTCTCTACGTCGGGAGTATCTTTGATAAGTCAAGCTTTCATTGGCCACCTTGGCCCTACCGAGTTGGCTGCTTACTCTATCACTCTCACCGTTCTCCTCCGTTTCAGTAATGGAATCTTGGTGAGTACTCTTCTACTTTCTTGATTCTACAATATTACTACAGATTAATTAAGGACAATCATATGAAAATTAGATTAGTTCATCCACAAATCTTTTCTAGAAACTCGTATATTACTAAAAAAATTCAAGAAAAGAAAGAAAATGTTTGTTCATAATAATGTATTATTATATTTTTGTCAAGAAGTTCTGATTAGATAATTAATTGTACAAATTGCTATTATATACACGTGAATGCTTAGATAGGTTTCTTGTCGGAGCCTGCTTTGGTTTTTACGAAATAAAAAATTTGCTACTCCAAATTATATTTAGACGGGTTTGAGTAAATATTATTCATAGTCGACGGGACTGTTCGTTTATGTAATTACCTTGTTCTTACGAAAGGTGGCAGAAAACATTTCATTGTTAACTAGAATTTAATCAGTGAAATAAAATAATAATAAAAGTTGGAAAATGCAAAATAACACCTTTAACAAAAAGTCGGAGAATATATTGATTCTACAAAATAGTTTAGAATAAATGTATGGTTAGAGAATATTTTAAAATAAGACGTGATAGTTCGGTCAAAAAGAAAAACTTAATATAACCAAAAAGAGAGCAGTAACATGACATATTGATAGATGTAGTCTAACTATTTTAATATAATTATTAAAAAAAGTTTATTATTCATTAAAAAAAATATTATACAAAAACACAAATATTATACAAAAAACACAAATACGATAACATCTAGTTTTGTTTTAAAATGTAGTAAGGGCTCATTCTCAGCAAGTGTGACAACTGACAATATTCATTGGCCGCAAATGTCCAATGGTGACCTGCCATTGCCATCGTTTATGAGATTCGTAGATTCCCATCTACAATGAAAATACTTAAAACTATTCAGTTGTAGGACATTAAAGTGTAATATGCTGCACGACAGACAATACAATTGTATAGTGTCAAGGTTTAATTATTACGCTAGATTTTGATCCGCGCTTCGGAAACGCGGATTATTCTTTAGATCGTAAACAAAGTTTGTGAATTAGTATTTTAGAATTGTTGTATATTATTATGATACAAAGTCATATTATATCGGAAAAAAATTGTTTAAAATTATATAATTTATCAATTAGTTTATTTAATTTTTTGTATATACATTCTTATGTAACTCTTTCTTAGGCATGGACATTGTATTGGACCTGAAAAACCAAACCAAAATCAACCCAAAAATATAGGTGCGATTTGGGTATGGGTCCATGGAAAAGTACACTATATTTTTTGGACCCTCGGCTCTCTGTTCGAGTCTTGGTCCTACCAGAAACTCAATCGGGTACCCTAAGTACCTGACATGTTTTGTGTATATTAGATATATTTAGATATTTTAGTTATGTTTTTGGTATTTCAAATTCTTGGGTTCGTATTTTCGATTATAGTTTTGAGTTTCAGGTTAAATTTCAATTTTTTTTAAATATACTTCCGGTATTCTGGAAAAAAATTGGATATTTTTTGATTCATCACGTCAGATTTCAGGGTCTTTTTGGGTATTTGAATATATTTTTAGTATTTGTTTGGGCTTTCAAGTATTTTTTTCGTGTTCTGGTATTTTTTGGGATTTTCGGGTAAAAAATTCTTTTTGTGTCCTAAATACTCAAACCAATCCGGATCCGTTACATATCCAAAAGTTATTGGTATTTTACAGGTATTTGAATTATGAACACGAATCGACTTGAACCCGAAAAACCCAGGTTGGACCCGAAAAACCCGACATGAACCCGGAAAACTTGACCAGAACACAAACCAAAAATTTTCAAAGACCTAGTATTGTCCAAATGTTTAAGACCCGTAAAATCCGGACCCAAAAATATATGATCCGCGAAGACCCGAATGCCCAAACTTACTCTCTCTCATTATTTTTTGTGTGGATTTTATAACAGCTACATTTGTTGAACATGTAAAACTTAAGATTTACTTAGAAGATTTTGATTTATTTAATAGTCTACATTTTGTAAGGTTTTTAAGAGTTTCTAAACTTATCTTAAATAACATATTTTATTATAAATTATTTTATATAAAAAAAATTGAAGTAAAATATGTAATTTTGTTGTTAACATATGATTTGATAAAGTATTTTATTAAATTTAATTTTGTAAATATTTTGAACTATATAATGTAAGATGACATAATATTATATGATGTATGATATGTGCTAACTCTTAAATAAATTTCAAAATATATTAAAGTTAATAAAGTTAGTGGATTTAAATAGCATATCTACATTATTCCTTTTTGCTTAAAATATGTTGTAACAATATATGCTATATACTCGTTTTAAAAAATAAGGTAAAAATATAAGAATAATCAATTATGATTTCTTTTAAATTTAGATGCCTTTAAAAATAAGGTATATTCTTAGCAAATATACGAAAAAAATTAGGATTGATTTATTTTGATATCTTGGTTGTTACAAATTAACAACATGATAAAAATATACAAATACAATTTCAAGCACTTTTTGAAATTATATTAAATGTTTTCAATATCTATATTTAAGTTTGTTATAATGTTGTGATAGATATACTGACTCATTTAAATGATAGATATTTAAACATTAGTGATTGCATGGCTCATTAAAGTCTTGTTATGGTGTATAACATTGGTTCTTCGATTTTTTTAATTTCCTAAACTGAGAAACTGCGAAAGAGTAGGCTGAGTGCATTGGATGCGATTTTTTAAGAATATAGTATCTTTTTGGTTTCGAGATTCATATATAACGTTTTTATAAGATGAATTTAAGGAATGACCGAGTGTTTCCCAAAAAAGAATTGCTGAGAACATTGTATATCACTATTCACGGTAGAACACAATTCTATAAATGTAGATGGTGGGTTGCTATTTCAGTTTTACATGTATAACGTTATGTATTTCATTTGTTTACCACATGATATGTAGAGAATCTATACTATTAAAAGAGAATCATTTTGAAAAAAATCTACTTAAACAAAGTTGTTGCATCTTTCCATTTTTATAGTCCAACCTATAACATATAACCAAATATTATAAATGACCTCTATTATAGTAACCAAATAAACCCTCTTAACATTTTTTATAAAACCTATAATTATTTATTGTCCTTAAATGTTATAATCAAAACCGACAACCTATAAACTTTAAATATGTACGTACGTTTTCTCTATATAAAATGTATGGAATTTATATATAAAATGTACAGCACCATTCGATACAAACATTTTATATAGAGAAAATGTATATACATATTTAAAGGTTATAGGTTGTCGATTTTGATTATAACATTTAAGGACAATAAACAATTATAGGTTTTATAAAAAATGTTAAGAGGGTTTATTTGGTTGCTATAATAGAGGTCATTTATAATATCTGGTTATATGTTATAGGTTGGGCTATAAAAATGGATAGATGCAGCAACCTTGTTTAAGTAGATTTTTTCAAAATAATTCTCTTTTAATAGTATAGATGCATACCACACGAGTTCATATACATTAACCATTCACAAACAAATATGAGTGGAAGACACAAACCGGCGACTGGATTAAGGAAGTAGCAACACCTGCCTCCGTTAAATTAACCGCTGAAAATACAAGAAAACTGTGATATCTATCTGAAATCTGGACAATGGCTTTTACCAAAAGAAAAAAAAGCTGAACAATGGCATATCAATACATGTTTTTCACATGTATGCTACATGTCATGTTTTTCACATGTATGCTACATGTCATGTTTTTCATTAGTCTTTAATCGCGCATCTGTTTTCTTGCTCGTGTTCCTTGATCTTTGAATATGGAAGGAAGTTATAGATTGCTCTCTTATATAAAATCTACTTACTTAATCATAACTTCTATCCAACTAACTTATAGAGAGCAGTAAAAAAAAGGATGAGTAATTTGGCCTTATCCAATGAAAACAATACTAGGCAATTTGTGATCATGAAGCGCAAGCTTCTAGAAATTTAATCATACTTTCCCCAGTGTTTTACTAAATCTCTTTAGAATTCATTTTCTTAGTGGATCATCAGAAATTGAATACAAACTTAAGCCTATATAGATTCATTCTCACCATCCACATAAACGTTATCACGTCATCATCCTATCGAGTTCATATATCTAGAGTCAGAATCTTTCTAGCTATATCGTATTGGTATTTGATATGTAGCTACATTAAAAAATTTAACTAAAACATAAGAGTAAACTTATCAGTGGTTCATGGTCATATTTACATCAATATCTAAACTAGAAACCTTTTCGAACAACGAGAAGAAGAGAAAAAATACCTCCGAGAATCACCAAAATCTAGATTAGTTCGACAATGGAGAACAGACGCCGAGAAAAAAGAGGGGATGGGAGAGCAACCTACGGTCCGACGAGGTCGCAGGGATCCGAAGAGCCTCCACCCAAATCGCAGATCTGGCTTTTAGTTGATAGGAAAAAGAGACGTGGGTGTATCGATGTTCTAATTTCTTGAAAGAGAAAGTAAATCAAGATTTTTTTTGGTTAACAATAGAAGTCCCGGACCGTACCAATGGTAATTTGAACCCGGGGCACAAAGAAACCAAAGCAAATTGGTGGTTTTACTCATTATTTTTTTAATAGAAATTTATGGTTTTAGATATGTTGACTTTGACTGGCCATTAAGATGGGCATGAGTAAATCATACGAAAGGATGTAGTGGTCATTCATGAAAGCAGTTATGTGAAAGATGGGATTTTCAAAAAATTGGATTACTTGGATAATGCGATATATCTCTTTGGTTAAGTACAAGGTGCTTATGAATAGGCAGCCCAAGAGAGTATTGTTCCGGAGAGAGGATTACGCCAAAGAGATCTTTTGTCTTCTTTCATCTTTATTCTATGCACGAAATCGTTTGTTAGCCTTATAAATTATGCAGAGAACCAAGGGAAGATAAAGGGGATGCGTGTTACACGCTCGTGTCCCTCGGTATCCCACCCTTTTTTTTCCGCTAATGATAGCCTTTTCTTTTGTAAGGTGGAGTCAGTGAATGTGAAGAAGTGATGAAAATGGTAGGGAAATATGGAAAAACACCAGGCTAATGTATCAACTTTGATAAATCCTCTATACTCTTTGGTAAGAGGATCGGCGCAAATGTTAGACAACAAATTAAAGATATATTTGGGATCCAGAATGAAGGAGGAATGGGAACATATCTTGGCATCCCATAAGATATTAGCGGCTCCAAATGTAAACTTTTTGCTTTTCCCAAGTACAAACTAATGCATAGAGTGAATGGATGGACGGGAAGATGGCTATCAAAAGGAGGGAAGGAAGTTGTAATCAAATCTATATTGTTAGCTCTTCCAACTTATGTTATGTCTAGCTTTTTGCTCCCACTGGAGAAATGTGAGAAATTCACAAGTACCATTGCACAGTTCTGGTGGAGCTCAAAATGGGAAAAAATGAGTTTACCGAGAGAAGAAGGCGGGATTGGTTTCCGTATGATCCATGAGTTCAACCTGGCATTACTAGCAAAACAACTTGGTGATTAGTATAGTACCCTGATTCCTTAGTAGCTCGAGTCTTGAGAGAAATATATTACAGAATGAGTTCGCCTTTGCGAATGAGTTCAGCAAGTAGCTCGTCCTATGTATGGACTAGTATCTCAGCGGCACGAAAATTACTACTATTGGGAATTAGGAAAAAATACATTCTGGATATGAGGTTAAGTTTTGGGAGGACCCTTGGATTCCTACTTCACCAGCTAGACCGCCTCGATCAATTGCCCCAGTTTTGCATCCGAATATGAGAGTCAGTGATCTCATTAATGGTGAAACAAATGAATGGAATTTTGGACTACTAGAGAATTATGTTGCCCCCAATGATATTCCTCTAATAAGAAGTTTGACCATAAGTTTAACTCATCGCCGAGATACATTCCTTTGGAATTTCACTAAGAATGGTCACTATACGGTAAAATCGGGATACTGGGTAGCTCGAAATCTAATGAGGACTGAAGAAGAGAAGGAGATCCAAGAACCCAGGATATGAGGTTAAGCCTTTGCTTGGAAGGTAAAAGCACCTCAGAAGATATGTCATCTTATGTGGCAACTGATAACAGGACAAGTGGCTGTAACAAGAAATCTAATACGCTGTAATATGAGATTCGATAACTACTGTCCAAGAAGTGGATAACCAGAAGAAACTGTTACTCATGCCATATTTGAATGCCCTCCAGCATTACAAGTATGGTCCCTTTCGACAACAACATGTAGTCCAAACATTTTCGCGCTACCGAGCATTTATGCTAATATGGATTATCTCTTTTGGAGGAAGAATAGCATTGTTGAGCCAGAGCTGACAAGGACCCTTACCCATGGATAATCTGGTATATCTGGAAGGCTCGGAATAACAAACTATTTAGGAGGATAGACAGGGATCCTTTGGAATTAGTTCGATATGCGAAAAGTGAATGTCATGCTTGGTATAATGCAACTGAGATGGTACACTCATTCCACATGAGCATAGCAATGAGGAACCCCAAGTCATAAGCTTGGAAAATATTTGTATGATGGATGGTTCATGGACTTCCACGGCTCAGTTTAGTGGTTACGGATGGGTTTAGAAGGATAGTATGGGAAAATTTCAACTTATGGGGACGCGAAACTTAAGTAGGCGAGAGACTGCTTTACATTGGAAGTGGAAGCACTGCGTTGGGCAATGGAGAGAATGCTTCAACATTGGTCATGTCAGAGTTTTGGGACAGACTGCAAAGATCTAACTGAGATGGTAAAGGAGCCCCAAGCTTGGCCAAGTTTTTCAACTGAATTGGAGACGATAAAGACGCTGCATATATGTTTTCCGGACTTCAAGATTTCTCACATCCCAAGAGCATATAATGGAATTTTGGATTCTTTAGCTAAGATCGCGAGATTATTTCAAAGGGAACTTTGTTACATTGGTTGTTTTATTTCGGTCTGCATACCCAAACCACCTCAAGTTCTTTCAGTAATAGAATAACATTTGGATGCAAAAAAAACAAAAAAAAAAAGATATGTTGACTTTTTGATATGACGATAAATTTAGAGAAAACCTCCAAATATAATGGTTTGTCAAATTTTGTATTTTTTCTTTTTTTCCAATGTTTATTATTTGATTAACAAATTATTTATCTATAGTAATAAGTATATTATTTAGCAATAGAGAAATATACACAAATATTAACTTTTTCTAACCAACAGACAGATCTCGTAGTAACTTTAATAACATATACATGGCTTGAATTTGATTATGAACATTATATTATTGAAATTCACTATTGAGTCATTTTTACCATGTATTAATACACCTTCAATGACATGCAGTTAGGTATGGCTAGTGCACTAGAAACACTATGTGGTCAAGCCTACGGAGCAAAACAATATCATATGCTAGGGATTTACCTCCAAAGATCATGGCTCGTCCTCATAGGCAGTACGTACCATTTGCCTCACGCCCATCTACATTTTTGCTGGTCCTATCCTCTTAGCCCTAGGTCAAGAAGAACGCCTTGTCCGTATAGCTCGAGTCATAGCCCTATGGGTCATAGGCATCAACTTCTCCTTCGTGCCTTCCTTCACCTGCCAAATGTTCCTCCAGGCTCAGAGCAAGAACAAGATCATTGCCTATGTCGCTGCTATCTCCTTAGGGGTTCATGTTTTCTTGTCTTGGCTACTAATGGTTCATTTCGACTTTGGGATCGCTGGTGCAATGACCTCATCGCTCGTAGCACATTGGTTGCCTAATATTGCTCAGCTCTTGTACGTAATATGTGGTGGGTGTAAGGACACATGGAGAGGATTTTCGTGGTTTGCTTTCAAAGATCTTTGGCCAGTATTCAAATTATCTTTGGCTTCCGGTGGCATGACGTGGTATGTTTTTCTAAATTTTCTGAAGTCTTATAGAGTCGAATCATTTAGAATATTAAGAAATGTCTCGTTGAACAAGCATATATATAATTCATACATATACGAGAGCTGTAGTAGAATCATGTGATATTAGATTAAAGTCGAGGATGAGGTTAATTTGTAGTCACTGTGGTTTTCCTCTTTGCGATGTTAAATGCTTTGAAAATGCCCAACTTTCTTCATTAGTTTTGTATTAAGGATACCGATATAAGAGATGGATTGTTTATGCATATTTATAAAATATGAGAAAGTTTACAGTATCAAAAACGGAATTACATTCATTCACCTTGTCAAAGATTGATAAAAATTGAATATAATGTTATATTAACCAAAAAGTCTGAATATACGTTTTATATTGTTTTAGCATTTTTGTCAAGTGAGAAATAGTAATTTCTTTTGATACTTATATTGGGCATATACGTTTTATTTTGTTTTAGCATTTTTGTCAAGTGAGAAATAGTAATTTCTTTTGATACTTATATTGGGCAGTTTGGAAGTATGGTACAACTCGATATTGATCTTGCTCACAGGAAATTTAAAAAACGCTGAGGTTTCTCTCAACGCACTTGCAATCTGGTAAGCTTTCTCCGGTCTTTTGAAGGTATACTCATGCATTTGTACATTTGTCTTTAGGTTATATAGTGGTCTGAAAGCAATACATAATATTCACTAGTGCGAATCAAAAATGATAGGTTAAGCCGTTAAGGTAACTAATCGTATTTGGACTCTCTAGTTGGAAACAAAAGGAATTAAAAGCAGAATCGTTTTGCGTTTTATGCTTTTATTTGTCATGTGCAAATGCAACCATTTGCGAGTTTTTAGTCGTGTAAAATTTGTCTGTATAGATTTTGTAATTCTGTTATCATCCCTATGTTATTTTTGCCAAAGGAATTAGGATCTATTATCATCCCTGTGTTTTTAGGTTTGACAATTATTCTATTCTACAATATTACTTAAAAGAAACTTAGTTAAGGAGTGATCGTTAATTATTTGATGAAAATTTTGCAGCATCAATATAAATGCACTGGAGTGATGGTAGCCTTCGGCTTCATGGCAGCAGCAAGGTTATTAAATCATACATATCATATTTTTAGACAAATATTGAGGATTTATTAATATACAAATTTAGCATTGATGAAAACTATAGTCTAGCTAAAAGACAAACAATATATACTACTAAAAGAAAATCATTCCGAAAAAATTATACTTAAACAAGGTTGTTGTACCTATTCATTTTTAACCTATGAATTAAACTAAATATATCTAAACTATTAATACGTTGTATTTTCTATTTTTCTCTTATATCCTATTGTTTATTATCCTATTTTTGTGGACACCATTATTTTCAAAAATATCCTAATAATAATGCCTACTAACTAGGATTCATATTTTGAATCGTTATTAAATTAGTGATTACATACCTTACGATTTCAAATATGAAAACACTATTTTATTAAATAAAGTTGACATATCTACTTCGATTCATGCATAAGAGCCCCCATTTAACTGGTATATGCAAATCAGACATTGCTCTTTTCTTCCGCCTGCAAATATTAAACACGAACAACCGACTTTAGAGCTGCAACATTAAAATGTTATTAGTAATTATTCAAAATGTCATATAAGAAAGTTTTGATGATGGGGAACAAAATTAAACAATACTTATTATATACAAATCAGTAGAAAATTTTTTTTAGCCACATATGTTATTATTAAAAATATAATTATTCAAAATTATAGTATAACAATATACTACAATAATATGACTATAACCCATCAGGATCATATATATCGAATTCGACCACGTGATATATCATTTTAAAAAAATCAAATTAATATATTTGAGACCACGGGTTTGTTTCTTTTAAATTTTGTTAGATTCAATTTTTTTTTTTCATAAAGACCACCTCCAACAATAGTGGGTTCTTGGGGTTTTTACCGGATTATATCAGATTTTTAATTAACAATTTTTTTTAAATCTGAACCAGATTATATACAGGGTTCCGTGTCTACTGTTCGACCATGGCTCTGAGTCGGATAGGAAAACATTTCTCAAAATTCAAACATCATAACAGAAAACTCTTATATTATTTTTTCTAATAAAAATTTATAAATTCATGCAAATTTTACCGAAATTGTCAACAAAAAACATACTCGTGCTTTGAAAACTGGTGAAAAAGTAGGATCTTTTAAATTGAATATAGATAAAATAGAATATATTGATGGTTATAATTATGATACAAATATGTGACACTAGAAATTCATTTTCAATTTAAAATCAACTCATATCGTTACTACATTTCAATAATGAAAACACATTGTTTTTCAGTATAGAATACATATATACTCTTAAATCACACATATAATCTTTAAATCTATTTCGAACAAATACCACACCTTGATTTTTTTTTGAAAAAATATAAAAAATTTAAGATTCAAAACAAAATATAAAGGTAGTTATCAATCAATATTGGATCAATAGGTGAAAAAACAAACCCGCACTTTTAAGTGCTGATCAAAATCTAGTCTATACTATTAAAAATGATCATCTTAAAAATCTACTTAAAAAGTTGTTGCACATATTTATTTTGATCCAACCTATTATACACAACCAAATGTTATGACTACCCTTATTATACCAAATAAATAATATCCTACTAGGTTAAGACCCGCGCTTTGCGAATAGTAAACATTATATACAAATTATTTTTATGTGTTATATATTCTTTTATATATTATGAAATAAAATAAATATATAGAATAATTAAAATTTTACGTATATAGTTATATTGGTGCGAATACATGAATAAATTTTATTAATCCAAACAAATTTGTTTTCTATTTTATATGGCATGTAACTGAAATGTAAATGATATTAACATAGATATATAGTATATTTTTAATATAGATATCTATTAAATAAAGATTTCTACTCATACTGTTTTTTATCATATGTATTTTTTATTAAAAAAAAACTTTAAATCACTGATAACAAAAATTTTGTTGTGGGATGTTTAATAATTTTAGTAATTTATAATTTTAAAAACAAAATTCAATGTGAAGTTTAAAATTTTAATATTAAGTTGTCAATGTTTGTTCACAGCTTTTATCAATAAACATGTTCAAAGAATATTTCAAAATTAAAATATTTATGTATTTTAATATATATATCTTTTAATCTTAATATTTATTGTACGAGACTTCCTACTTATATGATTTTGTAATCATTTGTATCTTTTTATAACAAAATTTTAAACCACGGTTCACAAAATTTTTAAAGTGAGAATTTTAACAGTTTTAGTAATTTATAGTCGTTTTAAAAAAATTCAGAATATAATATATATGGAATATCTAAATATTTATTATATGGTTAATGTGGTTGTTTAATTTATTTTAATAATTTAAAATTATAAAATGATAGATGATAGAATAATTTTAATAAAGTTTTTATTATTCAAAATCATTAATTGTCATATAAACTTTAGCCACATTAGGCAATTCTGTAATTTTTATTTAAGAAAAAAATGAAGAACATTAATAATTAATTTATGGTTAGTGTAATAAAAAGCTTATTATATATTTAAATGGACCAACCTATTTTTCTAATGATTCTAAAAATTGTAGTGATGACACGTGGCTAGATCAAATGTTGTAATGTTTCTTTTTAATATATAAGGGATTACATTTTAATAAATCCCACTATTAATTCAACTAAAGTATCTACGGAAGATCTTGACTTTATAAACATTTTTTTGGTAAACATGTGAAAATATATTACCACTTTTTAATTTTTTACAGACCATAGAGATTATAAAGAGACAGAGAACAGAAACAAATCTAAACAGAAACTCGAATCTAAGCATATAGGGGACCGACACTACCAGCAAGCAGCTAACCGGAGAACACAACCTAATTGGAACAAAGCGCTTGCCACAAAAGGAAGACCCGCAGTGAAAACGAGAGACATAACCCGGTAGAGTTGGCTTGCCCGATGATCCGCTCTTAATGATTGGGCATAACCAAAAACAGCTCGCGGAAGCCCTCGTAACCTGCATTCAACACGGACAGACAGCAAAACTAGAGACCAAGCACACCCACAAGAACAGAGACAGAGCTTTATTCGGTAAGAGAAACCTCCAAGAGTCGCCACTAGCCGTAGAACCTACACATAAGAAAACAGAAACAGGCAGCACCACCTATGAAAAGCGGTCAGTAGCAGCCCTAGATCTTGCTCCTGAAACCAGCCTGTCCAGCACGCGTTGCCACCGATCGAGAAAGAGAGTACCGGTTGACAAGACCAGCACCACTCCGTCTCACGCGCCCCCACAACAGAGAACCCGCGGCAGATCTTCCAAGCTTGGAACAAAGACATCTCTTAAGGCTCTCCGAGAACAAGACCGACAGATCCTAAGAAACGCGCGACCGAAGACTCTGAACAAACAAAGGTACACCGCACCCTCACCGTTAGAAGAACACCGACGAACGCTCAGACCATGCGGGACTTTTCTCCCACGCCGAGAAGGAGGAGCACTGAAGACAAAGAAGAAAACAAATCTCTTCCAGCAGCCAGATCTGACACCAGACCGTGACTACCGTCTCCTTGCTCGACCCAAAGAAACCCCTCACCGGCCCCATCTCTATGCTTCTCCAAAACTCAGAGTAGAAGAACGCCGGATCTGAACCGCAGAGGCGTGAACTCAAAGCACCGAGAAAGGAAACACGGAGAGAGAGGAAGGAAGATAGGCGAGACTGAAGAGAAGCAAAGAAAGAGGAGGGGAGACCGGAAGCGACGAAGAGGCCGCCGGCCGCCCAAACTCAAATCAGATCTAGGGTTTCTTTTAGTTGAGAGCGTTTAAGAGAGAGAGAGAGAGCGTGTTTTTTTTTCTCTTTAACTTGACTTTATAAACATACTAGGAGTTTTCTTCTGCCAGCGCAGATATAAAATATTTAAAAATGTTATATATAAACAAAATTTTTTATTTTTATATTTTACTTTTATTAGTTTAAAAAATAAAACCATAATGTAATTGTTTTTAGTTTGATTTATTCAAGTTCACTTTGACCTTTTAATTTTGCATTATTTAACTTTTGATAAAAATTCTTTATTTAATTACCATTTTTAAATATGTCTTTGTAAATATTTAAATTATTTCTAATAATATATACATTAAATAAAAATAGCTTATATACGTTGATAAAATATATTTTAAACTACACTTATTTTAATAATAAAAATATGATTCATATATTGATGTAAGATTTTAATATTCGTAACCATTATTTATATATAAAAACATATTATTTTAATAGATATAGAAAAGTTATTAGGTATCATAAAATCTTACCAAAATGAATATTTACTGAGAAAAAATATTTTTGATATAAATTTATTAGCTATTACTATATTATGAAACTTTTCCAAAAATATAAATCCGTATATAGAAAATCATCATTATTATATTTAATAAATCTTACCAAAAACATAAATCTAAATATAGTAAATTTCACATGTCACAATTAGATTTATGCCATTTCATATTTCTTTTAAGCCATATCATCATTTTTTTTGTGAAAGTTAATGTTGTGATGACACATATACAAATCACTTCTCAAATATAGTCTAGGAGATATCCATATTAAATAAATGTTGCTATGGTATATCTCGACGCGAATCATTTAAAAAAAAACATTTGATATCAAACATACTAACATAATAAAACTGAAATAACATATCATCCAAATCCTCTTTATTCTAACTACTTTAGAAAAGACGAATTATCCAAATGTCTTCAGTTTCAGATGTTTATAGAGGAATAAGCTATAGAACCATCACCAGAGTCGATAGACCTATCGACGTGAATCATTTTTTTTTTTTTTTTAACTTTTGATATCAAACATACTAACATAATAAAACTGAAATAACATATCATCCAAATGCTCTTTATTCGAACTACTTTAGAAAAGACGAAATCAAAATGTCTTCAGTTTCAGATATGCGATATGAAGTTAAACAATAAGGTAATAAATTTATCCGGTTTCAAGTTGTTAGATAAGATAAAAAGATAGTAGTATTTAGAAAACATTAATATAAAATATGTACCCATAAAAATTATAAACTAATAATTACTATATATTATATATAAACATAAACAAGACATTTTATTGCTTAAAATTAATTTCACATGTAATTTTATTTTCCTTTCAATTTTTCATGTTTTCATCGAATTGCATCTACAAATCATTTGTATTATATGGTATGTATTCAAGACACCTAAAATGTATCAAATAATTTTTAAAAATAGATTAAATTCAAAATAAATTTAATTAAAATATAATATCTTTAGATATAAACTATTTAAATGAAAATATAACAAAATAATATTTTAACTAATAACTATAATATTAATAATACATTACTGTATTGGATATTATTATTTTATATATTTTTACTATATTCTTTTTTCTTGTTGAACAATTAAATTATTTTAAAAATATAGATGTTTAATAATAATTTTTTAATAATTTTAAGTTAATAAAATTCTATTGTCTCGATATTATTCATTTATAGAATTTTTTGAGAGCATCTCTTACTACTATATATAATATATGCATATATAAATCTCTCTCTATAAACATATGAATATACTCAAGGTAATGACCGTAACTATCATCAGTCTTCGCTGATGAAAAGGGAGATGTATACTCGCAATTCGCAGGAGTATGAGGCCAGACCGGATATGCGTAATAGGATAGGCGAGAGTAACAACAACTACTCCCGGTCATGGGGGAAGGATCGAAGTGAAAGAAGTCATGCGGGTAGGATCATCAGGCGCAAAGATGAGTTCAAGAGGAACGACAGGTATGGTGGTGGACGTGCTCGTACTGGGCCGTATGATCGCAATGATGGACGGTCGTGGCGAGTTAAACCAAAACTCAATAATGCAACAGATTCTGAGCAGAATGGTAATGGGGTGGCTAACAAGAGGAACGAGATTGTTCCATATGAACATTTCTTAGGCGCGGGATCTCACGATCCTTTGATCTCTGGTAATGATCTCTCGAGTAGGGAGGAAAATAAAGAGGACACATCTGGTACTAGGAAGCTGGCTAGTGCAATTGTCACTCCGTCACGAGTGAGATCTTCGGAAAATGTGACAGTTCGGGGCAGGGTTGACGAAGTTCCAGATGCAAGGCTTCTCACGTTTTCTCCACAAGCAAAAGGCCCCGTCGATGATCAGATTATCGGAGCTTTAAGTGATATGGAGCTTGTCGATCAACAGGACAGCGGCTTAATGGATACAGATGCTAATGAGGATGATCTATTGGGCGATGAGCTCATGGAGATGGAAGGAGAGGCGTTATTGAACGCTGAGCGTGCTAATGGTGATGAGAAAAAGAAGGCGAAGCACAAGAGACTCGACATCAGGAGAAGTGCACCGTTGGGTAGTTCAAGTCGTAAGTTTGAGATCCTCCGTCGGGGCTCTCCAAGTAAAAGAACGGCTCGGTCTGGTTCACTTGCATCAGAGAGAGTTGACAAGGCGGGCCGATACCGGTCAGGTTCACGAAAAGAGTCAAAC
>NW_013617446.1:34104-35514 GCF_000695525.1 Brassica oleracea var. oleracea | reverse complement strand
GGAAGATATTACCGTCTCAGTTCGCCGTTGCGAATGGGCACTGTAGATACTCCATCTTATGTATGGACAAGTATATCTGCCGCGAGGAAGTTATTGCTTCTGGGAATTAGAAGTAAGGTGCACTCAGGGTACGAAATTAATGTGTGGGAAGATCCTTGGATCCCTACGATGCCAGCTAGGCCGGCGAGTGCCCGAGCTCCAGCAGTGAATCCTAAGATGCTTGTAAGCAGCCTTATTAATTCTGTCACCAAAGAGTGGGACACTCGATTACTGGAGCAATATGTAGCTCAAGAAGACATCCCGATGATTCAGAGTTTGGCCATTAGTCCTACTCATCGACGTGATACATTTTGCTGGAGTTACACAAAGACTGGACAATATACTGTCAAATCGGGATATTGGGTTGCGACAAACTTGATGAAAGATGAAGAGGAGTTAGAAGTTCTACAGCCGAGCATCATAAAACTTCAAGCCTTCGCTTGGAAGGTGAACGCACCACAAAAGATCTGCCATCTTATATGGCAACTAATATCTGGACAGCTAGCCATATCTGGACAGATAGCCGTAACAAGAAATCTGGTACGACGCAACATGAGATGTGACAATTACTGCCCAAGATGTGGAGCGCCAGAAGAGACCGTTACTCATGCTATCTTTGAGTGTCCACCGGCCTTACAAGCATGGGAGTTATCACAAACACCATCGAGCTCTGGAATCTTTCCTGTATCGAGTATTTACGCTAACATGGACTTCCTTTTTTGGAGGAAGAATGATATTCTGGAACCAGAAGAGGACAGAGACCCTTATCCTTGGATAATTTGGTTTATCTGGAAAGCTAGGAATGATAAGTTGTTTAGAGGCATAAACAGAGATCCATTGGAGCTAGTCAGGTATGCAGAGAGTGAGTGCCAAGATTGGTACAATGCAAGAGACTCGGTGCCGGTTATGCCAAATGTACAGACTATTGAAGAACCATAAGTCTTAAGCTTGGGTAATATCTGCACGGTGGATGGTTCATGGACTTCCACAGCTCAATTTAGTGGAATAGGATGGGTCTGGAAGGATGCAATGGGGGAAGATACAACTCATGGGGTCAAGGAACTTACGGAGGAGGGAGACATCGTTACACTCGGAACTGGAAGCTTTAAAGTGGGCAATGGAGAGCATGATACAACACTCGACTTGTCAAGAGTTTGGGACGGACTGCAAGGATCTGATAGCAATGATGGAACAGCCACAAGATTGGCCCAACTTCTCAACTGAGCTGGAAAACATTCAAACTCTTCGGTTGTGTTTTTCAGACTTCAAGATTACCTATATTCCGAGGACGCAGAATGAGATTGCCGATGCGCTTGCTAGAAATGCACGTTCTTTTCATAGATCATTATGTTTTATTGGTTGTTCTATTCC
>NW_013617446.1:31222-33953 GCF_000695525.1 Brassica oleracea var. oleracea | reverse complement strand
AAAAAAAAAAAAAAAAAAAAAAAAAAAAACATATGAATATACAGATGTGTCTACATAGGAATTCTATCAGTGTTTACTTATTATTCTTTTGTAATAATATATGTAATAGTGTAAGAGTTTCAAACGAGATTGGAAGTGGAAACTCTAAAGGAGCCAAATTTGCTACAATGATAGTAGTCTTGACGTCACTATCTGTAGGAGTCATTCTCTTCTTTGTCTTCCTATTTCTGAGTGGAAGGGTTTCGTACATTTTCACAAGAAGTGAACTTGTTGCCGCACAAGTAGCCGATCTTTCTCCAATCTTAGCCTTTTCCATCCTCTTAAACAGTGTACAGCCTGTTCTCTCCGGTACGCATTTCCTCTCTTGATCTGAATGTCGTGTTTACCATTAGCCATTGACTCCATGGAAAATTTGTAAGATGTTGTTTTAGCGATCACGTTATATATATATATATTTTTTTCTTGCGATCACGATATATTTCATGCATGGACCGTATATCCTAGAACTTTCTATTACCCGGTTCATATATTTTAGGTTTTCGGGTATGCATGGTTTTGTATCTTGGGTAGTTTTCGGATGATAAGGAGTAAGGACAAGTAACTATTCGAATAAGACGATTATATGATATCCATTTAATCACTTTCATTTATAATGACTTCGTACTGTTATTACCGTTACTGGGCCCTAGACCCTGTAACCTAGCATTATGCATGTATTCAATAATGGACATCGTTAATATCGATAAGAACTTAAACCTGACCATATGTTCATGAACCGTTTATAATCGGAGCAGGAGTTGCTGTTGGAGGGGGATGGCAAAAATATGTTACATACGTTAACCTTGCTTGCTATTACCTTGTGGGGATTCCTACTGGTATTTTCCTTGGCTATGTCGTGGATTTGCAAGTCAAAGTAAATCTATTATTTTCTTAGTTTGTTTTCAAATCTATACATTAATAGTTTAGTTACATACTTTTTTTTTCTTTTTCAATAGTTTAATTAACATACAAATCATTTATTTTTATTTTTTTGCCAATTTTTTTAGGGTGTTTGGTTAGGAATGATATTTGGAATCTTCGTTCAGACTTGTGTGCTTACCATAATGACTATGAAAACAGACTGGGATAAACAGGTACATAAATACAATTTATCAAATTTTTATTAGAACTGTTCGAAACTTTTCTCAAATTTTTTAACACATTTGTTAGAACAAAAAAGTTGAATAATTTATATTTTTATTGTTAAAATCATTTCAGGTGTCTGTTTCGCAACGACGTCTGAACCGTTGGGTTGAACCAGAATCAAGAGGTCGAAACCAAACTTCGCCAAGAGAATAACTTTAAAGATTGAGCTAAAACATAATTTTTGTGATTCACTATAAGCCATATTCCACTCTTGAAAGTATACACTTATGTGTGTTCATTTAAAATAAGTTTGAGATACACTGTTAACGAATTTAGACGCCAAAGAGAGGTCCTTGTCTCTCACTGATCAAATTCACGTAATTTATATATATATATATATGTCAAAGGAAGCTTAACCTGCTCTCAGAAGAAGAGTCTTCAAGCTCAGCTGAAGCTGATATCATTGGACAAGTTCCTAAAAAGCTCACACGAATCCGGAAAAGGTAATTCAAAGCCCAACTGTCGCTCCTCCTCTTCCTTTGTTACCACAACATTCAACGTTTATGTACCATGTACAAAAATTTCAGCTCACATGTTCAACAACTCTAATATATTCGATTGTCTCAGCCCATGTTCATGTGTTGATGCTACTAAAAGATAAGATTGAAATGTTTTATAAAAGGATGAATGACGTTGTATTTGTTTCTCAAATGGAAAAAGATATTGAAGTTAAAAGTTTGATTCATCAAGGTTTTCATTTTGGGTTTCACATGGTACCATAGTCATAGATGATGTTGGATAATTCCAAGCTTGTGGAAACTTAACATATTATTAGATGTTTAATATGTTAAGATAAACACAATAAGAAAACCTAGAAATAGGAAAAAAAAGTTTCTATTTAGATTAGGTTTGTGTTTTCCATATCTCACATGTTAAAGGGAATTGTCTTTCATACAAATATAGGTCTAATGGAGAGGTGTTCCATATGATCTAAGAGAAACATATTGAGAGCTTTAGTTTTGAGTAGTTTCTAAAGCTAATAAGAAAAGTTGTTCTTATAACTCTTTGTGTTTCTAAGAGATTTGAATTGGTATCAGAGCCTCAGGTTGGAGACTCGATCTAAGCTTAAGTTGTAGCTTAAGATCCTGGTGCTTGTGAACAAGAGATCGCGTAAGCAAGATGGCAGACGTGACTAGGGCTCCACGCAAGAATGACTTTGGATCTACATCCATCCAATGTCCGATGTTGTCATCGACAAACTACACAGTTTGGTCGATGAGGATGAAGGTTCTACTTCGTGTTCATGAAGTGTGGGACACGATCGAATGTTCCAGAGACTTTGATTCTCCAGGTGGGAGAACAAACCGCATCAAAAGAGATCTGGAATGCCATCAAGTCGCGACACCTAGGAGCTGATCGTGTAAGGGAGGCGAGACTTCAGACGTTGATGACGGAGTTTGATAGGTTGAAGATGGATGATTCAGATACGGTCGATGACTTCGCGGGGAAGATATCAGGCCTATCATCCAAAGCAACCTCTTTGGGAGAAAACATAGAAGAATCCAAGATGGTCAAGAAGTTCTTGAAGGGTCTTCCGAGACACAAA
>NW_013617446.1:29457-31131 GCF_000695525.1 Brassica oleracea var. oleracea | reverse complement strand
GAGGAGCGTGTAGGAGAAGAAACTCAAAAAGAAGACCAAGGGAAGCTGATGTTTTCGAACAATGAAGAGCATAATAAGAGGGGCTATGACAATTCCCGTGGTAGAGGAAGAGGAAGGAACGGTAGAGGCAGAGGTCGAGGAAGGTCACACAACCAAAACCGTGCGTCACACACAGAAGATAACAACCCGAAGAAGAATAGTTCAAAGATGATATGTTAGAGATGTAACAAGCCTGGTCACTACGCAACTGTCTCTCCCGAGAAGACAGAGAAGAATCAAGAAACCAACCTAAATGAGACAGAAGAGGCTGATGCACTGTATGTACACGAGGTGGTGTTTTTGAACGAAGATAAGGTGATTCCGAAGTATCTTGATATCGACAAAGGCAATGCAAGTGTCTGGTATTTGGATAATAGAGCGAGCAATCACATGACAGGGAACAAGGAGTTCTTTTCGAGTTTGAATCTCAACACCAAAGGGAAGGTGAAGTTTGGTGATGGATCGTGTGTTGACATTGTAGGAAAGGGTGTGGTTACCTTTGTGTGCAAGACTGGAGAGAAGAAGGCACTCAAAGACATATACTACAGACCCGATCTGAAGCACAATATATTGAGTCTTGGGCAAGAAACAGAGAGCGGATGTGAGGTTAACATGAAAGATGTCTACTTAACGCTCACAGATTCGCATGGAAGGTTGCTAGTTCGTGTGACAAGATCTCCAAACCGTCTCTACAAGACCCCTATGGAGATAAGCTACCCGGAGTGTTTACATGTTAGGGACGAAGATGCTACATGGTGGTGGCATGCTCGACTAGGACATATAAGCTATGGAGTGATGAACAATATGGTGAGGAAGGAGATGGTCGTAGGAATGCAGAGTATAACACACGAAGAAGGCGTGTGTGACACATGTCTCGCAGGGAAGCAAATCAGAGACTCATTCCCTACTAAGGCCATGGTTCGTACATCAAAGCCATTGGGATTGTTGCATGAAGATTTGTGTGGACTAAGTGCATCACCAATGCCAGCAGATAATCGTGAGGCATTCTATCGGTTCAAAAGATTTCACACCGATAGAGGAGGAGAGTTTGCCTCACCTAAGTTCAATCTAGGTTGCGCCGATTGAGGAGGAGAGGTTGCCTCAGCTATGTTCAGTCTAGGATGCACCGATAGAGGAGAAGAGTTGGCCTCAGATGAGCTCAATCTAGTTTGTGAAGAAAATTGGATTGAAGCTATGACAGGCGAGTTGAAATCTATCACAAGAAACAAGATATGGGAGCTTGTAGATAGACCGACTGGTTCTAAGAAGAAAAGAGAAGAGGATCGAGTTTGTGTGTTACACAAGAGGTTGCATGTGTTACGCCAGACACCAAGTGCATGGAATGGGCATGGAATGTGAAACTCGATCAGGTTCTCAAGGAGATGAGATTTAAGAAGTGCACGAAGGAACCATCAGTGTACCGCAATACTGAAGGTGGAGACGTTTTGATCATAGCCATCTACGTTGATGATCTATTTGTGACAGGAACTTCGCTTAAGGTGATTAGGCAATTCAAGGAGGAGATGTCTAAGAAGTTCGAGATGTCAGATCTAGGTAAGCTAACGTACTACCTTGGCATAAAGGTGATTCAAGGAGCAGACATAATCAGAATAAAACAAGAAAGGTATGCTCAAA
>NW_013617446.1:28918-29207 GCF_000695525.1 Brassica oleracea var. oleracea | reverse complement strand
CACATATTGCGATATGTGAAAGGAACAACAAACTACGGTCTGTTCTTCAAGAGAGATGGGTCAAGGAGTGTCGTTGGTTATAGTGACAGCAGTCACAACATTGATCTCGATGACGGGAGGAGCACGTCAGGTCATGCATTCTACTACGGTTCATCACTGATCACTTGGACATCGCAGAAACAACAGACAATTGCATTGTCATCATGCGAAGCAGAGTTCATGGCAGCAACAGAAGCAGCGAAGCAAGCTATATGGATCAAGGAATTGTTGAGTGAGATACTAAGCAAAG
>NW_013617446.1:17809-28823 GCF_000695525.1 Brassica oleracea var. oleracea | reverse complement strand
AAGTATCACTTCATTCGTGAGTGTGTGGAGAACGGGCAGATCGAAGTGGAGCATGTGCCGGGTGTTGAGCAGAAGGCCGACATCCTTACCAAGCCATTGGCAAGGATTATGTTCAAGCAAATGAGGAGCTTAAACGGAGTTCAAGAAATTGATCTCCCTAATTCAAGTTGGAATTAAGGGGGGTGAATGTTGGATAATTCCAAGCTTGTGGAAACTTAACATATTATTAGATGTTTAATATGTTAAGATAAACACAATAAGAAAACCTAGAAATAGGAAAATGAAGTTTCTATTTAGGTTAGGTTTGTGTTTTCCATATCCCACATGTTAAAGAGAATTGTATTTCATATAAATATAGGTCTAATCCCACATGTTAAAGAGAATTGTATTTCATATAAATATAGGTCTAATCCCACATGTTAAAGAGAATTGTATTTCATATAAATATAGGTCTAATCCCACATGTTAAAGAGAATTGTATTTCATATAAATATAGGTCTAATCCCACATGTTAAAGAGAATTGTATTTCATATAAATATAGGTCTAATCCCACATGTTAAAGAGAATTGTATTTCATATAAATATAGGTCTAATCCCACATGTTAAAGAGAATTGTATTTCATATAAATATAGGTCTAATCCCACATGTTAAAGAGAATTGTATTTCATATAAATATAGGTCTAATCCCACATGTTAAAGAGAATTGTATTTCATATAAATATAGGTCTAATCCCACATGTTAAAGAGAATTGTATTTCATATAAATATAGGTCTAATGGAGAGGTGTTCCATATGATCTAAGAGAAACATATTGAGAGCTTTAGTTTTGAGTAGTTTCTAAAGCTAATAAGAAAAGTTGTTCTTATAACTCTTTGTGTTTCTAAGAGATTTGAGATGATTCTACGGATCCTATCTCATCTCCTTTGTTGAGAATATCACATTAAGTCACACTGAAACTTTCATCAACAAACTATCTTATGTGAAAAACTCAATTTGAGTTAATCATGTCAATATAGTTGCTCCTCAGATTCATTAATGAGCTTCTGCTCAATTATCCCCAATATTCACTATAAGGATGTGGTGTTAGAGGAAAAAAAAATGGAGTTCATTAAGTGGCCGGGTTTGTAAATACCAGTCATGGCATGAAAAAATATACGGAGAAAGCACTATGATTTGGCTAAAGTCTTTCACTCATCACAAGAAGCCTGATTTTCTTTGGAAGAAATGTACCATAATCTCAGCTACAAGGAATTTAGATCTTAAAGAAAAGCGTCTAGGTATTTCTAAGATTCATAAGTCTATGACTGAATATTTTGGAGTTGTGAAAGTGTATGTGATCAGATAGACACAATAGGTTATCCAATCAAATAATAAGAGATGATCTATGGTGCCCTAAGTGGTCTAAGGAAATAATATGATTCCTTATGAAGAGTCATAGAACTCTATGAATTCATTACGTGAAATGAACTTTGAAGATGCGCTTTTTAAGCTCATAAACTTCGATAATAAACTGCAAGTCTATAACCAAGTCGCTGAGGTTGCTCCTCACTTGGTTTATTAAAAATGAGGTATAGAATATTAGAATAACAGAGATTTTTACAGAGAAAAAGGGAGAGAACAAACAAGCTCTCACTCTACTCGTGCTTGAGGTTCTCATCAACAATTCTATGGAGAATATGTCCATGATCAAACTCAAAACAAACATGTCAGATTTTCGTGGAAAGCGCACACACTCAGCTGCGAGGTGGTACAATCGATTTGATCATCTCACAGTGCCCTCACAACGATGAAATTATCAGACCAAGATCAGTACTAAGGTCAAGAGTTGTATCCAGATTCAGTAGTCTTTCCCCACATTACCAACAATGAGTCACATCTCCAATCAACTAAACCATGGGTAACGATTAATTAAGTCATTTTTGGTTATAGAGACTTACTTCCCTATCACTCATGTTGGTTATATTTTTTTTGCATATTCCTCAAGGTACTTTACCTTTAGAAGATATTTAGTTTTTCATGCTATAACTAAATCAATCTTGTTTGTCTCCAAGTTGACATAAGATTACACCTGTGAGTTTACATTTAATTTTGAATATTCTATGCTTGTTAAGGATAAGCTAGCAAAGCAGGTGACAATGCAAGAAAAAAGACATAATGACCTTTATATGTTGAAGGATGTCACATTCAAGGCGTTTTACTTTACAAGGCAGCACCAAAGCACCGAACAGATTTGGCATCAATGGATTGGCCATCCCAACATGGACATTCTTTAGCTTCTTTCAAGAAATAAAGCCATAATAATGAATCAACCTAGTTCAAAGACATTATGTGATGCTTGTTATTTAGAACGAAATTAACTCTTCCATTTCCTTTATGATCTCAAACTTCGTCTAGTAAGCCTTTATAAGAATACATTATGATTTATGGGGTCTATGTCCATTTGTTTCATTTCAAGAGTTTAAATATTATGTCATCTTTGATGATAATTGCTCAAGGTTTACATGGAGCTATCTGTGAAAACTCAAATCAAATTTATTCTTTGTATTTGTATGCTTTCAAAACCTTGTGGAGACTCAACCGGGCCTCGTGGTCTGGTGGTATAGGAACCTCGGCTGAGGTGTCCGCCATCACGAGTTCGAGGCCCGGCCACAGCGGATTTAACATGGTTTCCGTTTGGCCGCCAGAACTCTCCAGTTCCGGTTGGACGCGGTGGGATAGTCGGACTTAGGTCCGGATACCTAGATTATCAAAAAAAAAAAAAAAACCTTGTGGAGACTCAATTACAGAGGAAGATCACTTCTTAATCATAAAGTTTCATTGTGATGATGGAAATGAATTTTTCAGCAATAACTTCTTAACTCATGATCTGAAAAATCATGGAATTCAGCAGCTAGTATCTTGTCCTCGTACATCCAACAAAATTTTCGCTCTAAGAAAAAACATAGACATGTGACTGAGTTGGGTTTACTATGATGTATGACAGTAAATGTAACGACCCGGTATCTCTAAACCGGACTTGGAAATTGGTTTGATTAATTATTTTCTCTAAACCAAACCATTTGAAATAAACCAAAGAGATATATAAGTAACCGTAAAAATCTTCCTCTTCGATATAACCTAGCCGACATTTTTTTCTTTACAAGCTGAAACCAGCGGGGCTTTTCATCATGACCCACCATATCTTGTAGCGCCATCATTATGTGTTGTTCATCGGAAAGCTATGTCCATTGCTGGAGCCCATCCTTCTATCACCAGCCGTCGTCGCTGTGTTGTTACCATGAGCCAAGAGTAACGATTCCAGCCGATGCATCTGATTATCATCGCCAACCACCACAGCTCAAAGCCTTGAGTCATCTCAGTCCACCGGAGATCCATACCTTGATCTCACCGCTTCTTCACCACCATCGCAAAATATCACAGCCATGTCACTGGTCAGCCATGCCGTTACACGGAGTCGTTGTCACCTACTGTCATAATCTTGTTGCCTTAGAACGATCGATATTACCATGCTTTCGGCTCACAGCTCACATCGGATTCGTCCAATGGAGAGCGTGAGCAAGCAGAGGCTAAGAAAGATAGAGTGGAGTTGTGTATATGGTCTTTTTTATTATGAGATATTGTTAGTGGCACGCTGTTCTCCGGGAGGTGAAGCGTGTCACTATAAAGCTCTTTGACAATTACCATCGAGGTCGCCAAGCGCCACGCGCCATGGCGACCGAAGGCGAGCGCCATGTGTATGCCTCACACAAAAGGAATTCAAAACAACTATATGCTACTTCCCTTTAAGTTCAATGAATAATATGTATGTTTAAATCCAAAACACTAAATCCACTATAGTTGAATCCTAAATAGCAAAACAAGCACGAAAAACAGCAAGTCTAAATAGCAAAACACCTAAGTCTTAATAGCAAAACAACAACTAAAAATACCAAATCAAAACACCAAGTCCTTAAACACTAAAACTCAGATTCAGAATTATGATCTTTATACTCTAACTCATACACAAAACCAAAGTCATCTAACTCATCCTCTCTTAGCCATAATAAAACTTAAACACAGAAGAGAAACGTATGATCAGGGGATATTTAGGAAAGGTTAAACGTGATAGAGGAGAAAAATATGATTACGGGATATATGACATACTAAACCAAAGTCGGTTTGATAGCCTAGGTTTACACAAACCAAACTAGTTTGTCTAATATCAACATGTCGTGGCTAGAAGCGCCTTCCAGAAAGCATGAAAGCGGAGAATAGCGACCTCCATGTGTATGTCGCCTGGCCATGGGGTATTGAGGCGATGAGGCTATCGCTCCACCTCGCCATGCGCCATGGCGACCAAAGCGGTCGCTTTTTAAAACCAAGCCATCGAGGCATTTTACTACATCATTTCTTGGGATACTCTATGGGAAACCACCTCTCTAAACATTTCTAGGTGTATTTTGGATGTAATTGTTTTTCTTACTTGAGACTTTACATGAAGAATAAAATGGATTCTAAGTCATAGGTATGTGTTTTCCTTGGTTATGCTAAGAAATATAAAGGATGCAAGTGTATCTATCCTCCAATTAGATTAGTATTCATGAGAAGACATGTCCTATTTCATGAGGCTATCATCACAACAGTAACTTGAACCAGCTCAATGCCTGAAGAAATGAAAGTCTACAGCAGAAATCTGAAAAAAATTCAGGTACAGAAAACACATTCCCTCAAGAAGAACATGTTTTTCGTCGATGTCTTGTGAACAAAAATGGACAAGGAGACAATATATAGAGTCCTCCACAACCATCTAACAGTGACCTGGTGAAAGGAGACACATCTCAAGTACTTCACTCTGAATCATAGGGATCAAATTAAGCTCCACCATATACTAATGAAGTCCATTTCCCTCCAGCTGAACAACCCGTAGAGAAGAAGAGAAAAATTAAGTATAATAAGCTTAACCCAATATATGTTATGTTCATTGTTAAGTCCAACTATCTAGCCCAAAGACAGTGAGGAAAGCGCTCACAGATCCAGGTTGGAATAGAGTTATGGGAGTTGAAATGGAAAACATGTATAAATCATAATGTGGGATCTTGTTCCACCTTAAAAAGACTAGAAACCTCTAGTTAGTAAATGGGTCTTCAAGACCAAGCTGAACACCAATAGTTCCTTAAACAAACTCAAAGTCAGACTTGTTGATAAGGGTTATGAACAAAAAGAGGACGTCGACTATATAGAGATGCTTAGTTATGTGGTCAAGAAAAAAACTGTCATAACAATTCTTCATGTGGGGATAACAAAGAAATGGCATATCAATCAGCTTGATGTTCAAAACGCATTTCTTCGTAGAGAACTAAAACAAACTGTGTACAAGACTCAACTCCCATGGTTTAAAGTTCCAAATAAACATGACTTTGTATGAAAGATCAAGAAAGCGGTATACGAGATAAAAACAAGTACATGTAGCATGGTTTGATAAGCTCAGGCTTTTTGTCAGCACTTTTGGATTCAAGTGATGTTTCCATGATCCTTCTTTTTTTTGTATATCATAGAGGATGATCATATTTTAGCTATCTTCTTCTTTATGTATATGACATGATCTTAACATGCAACAACAACAATTTAGTAAATGGTCTTTTTCAGTGTCTATACTCTGAATTCAAAATGAAGGACATGGGAGAAGACATTATTTACTTGGTATTTATGTTCCTTATCATGCCAAATGACGATTTTTAAGTCAAACCAAATATACTAAATATCTTCTTATTAATGCTGGTATGGGGGATTGGGTACATATACCAACACCTCTATCTTTAAAGCTGAGAACTTATCATGACATGATGAATTTCAGAGCTTAACCGGCAAACTGCAGAACCTTACAATCACGAGACCAGATACTCATTTATAAGTTAATTACATTTTACAGAAGATACTTACTCCGATACAGTCTAACTTCAACCTGCTTAAGCGAATCCTAATATATGTCAAAGGAACAGCTGAAAAGGGAATACAAATCAATGTAGAAACCAACTCCACTCTCATTTGCTATAGTGATAGAAATAGGGCAAGATACAAAAACACAAGGCATTCAACAAGAGGTTTTTGAACTCTTTTTAGGTCTACTTTTATATCTTGGTCTACCATAAGATACGACACAATCTTAAAAATTCTCTACATAAGCAGAATACATGACCATGTCTCTTGCTGCCCTTGAGGTTGTTTGAATAAAGAATCTTCTCGGAGTGATGGGATCACAACAACATTTAACATCATATCATTGATGTTTCATGATAATCTTTCAGCAGTTTGTCTCACTGCCAATCCAATGTTTTACAACAGAACCAAATAGTTTAATCTGGACTAACACTATGTTTGTGAAAGGGTAGCTCTCTACGCTCTAGAGGTAAAGTGTATACCTCTGCCATGATCTTTAAGATTCCAACATATTTACTAAGTCACTTCCACAAGAGCCTTTATACAAGTTTTATAGCAAACTAGAAGTATCTCTTCCAGTGACTCCAAGTATGAAGGAGTGCATTAGCCAAAGGTAGACAAACATGCTATAAGAAGAAGAGTATTCAAGCTCAGCCAAAACCGATGCTACTAGACCAATTACTAAAGCCCCATAGAAGCCAAAGAATTCCAACACATAGCCCAATTGTCTCTTTTCTTATTCCTCTATAACGACATTCAATGTTCAACACTCTGTACGTAAAAAGTGTGCAACGACAATTTCAGCTCACATGATAACCACCATGAATAGATTTGATTGTCTCAGCCCATGTGCCCATTGATTATTACTAAAGAATAAAACTGAACCTTTTTTAATAAATTGATGAAAGACATTTTACTTATTTCTTAAGTGAAAAAGAGATACTGCAAACTAATAATTTTTTCTTCTTCATTAAGGTTTTCCTTTTGGTTTCACAATAATATATAATATATGGTTCTTACAAAAATCGTGACTCTTCTCTGCAAGCGATTGTTCAAACGACTGGTTTCAACATATCTCCTCTGCTGATGCATAAAGATATTTGGAAATTATTCATATATCTTTATTATTCATTAATTTACATAGATAATTAACTTTTATTTGTATTTTACATATTTTAATGGTTTTCCTATTATAATTGAGATTATGGTCTTCTAGATTTAAGAATTTATTATAAATAGGCATTTAATCTTAAAGTTGTATTCAGTTTGATTTGATTAATAAATAGTTCTGGCTTTTGGAAGAATAGTATTCTCTATCATTTGTATTGATTTGATTAGATTCATCAATCAAGAAACATGTTCCAAGCGAGGATTCTCTAGAATCCCTTGGTTGAGCTGGCAGGTCCCAAGCGTGGTTTCCATAACCCCTTGGTTGAGCTGTTTATCATTGCTTCCGCTTCATCAGGTGGTGTTAGAGCTGCGTCTCTTTGGTTTCTAAATCGAAGAACAATTCTGGATGTCATGTTGATTAGCAGTTGCAATCTCTATTTTTTGTGGACGAAAGCCCTTTTGTAAAGAGAGAATACCATGAGATCTATCGAGAGATCTATGATGATCCAATCTACAACGTTTATGAAGATGATGAGATCGACAAAGAGCTTTGTGGAGATCAAATCTATGATGTTTATGAAGAAAACGATTTTGATAATTTATTTCGTGCAAAAATAAGGCGAAATCTCATTATGCAGAAGACTTCAAGCATTAATCAGGCTCATGCAATATTCATGCAGAAACAGTTTTATGAAGAATTCGACTCGTGCAATATTCGTGCAGATTCGACTTGTGAAGATTTTGTGCATCATCCTATGTGGAAAAATCGGTTGAAGATTCGAGGACGAATCTTTCTTGGCCGGCGAGACCTGATGCAGCAAGATATTTGGATAAGATATTTGGAAATTTTCCAAATATCTTTATTATTCATTAGTTTACATAGATAATTAACTTCTATTTGTATTTTTCATATTTTAATGGTTTTCCAATTATAACTAAGATTAGAGTTTTCTAGATTTAATAATTTATTATAAATAGACATTGAAGCCTAAAGTTGTATTCAGTTTGATTTGATTAATGAACAGCTTTGGCTTTTGGGAGAATAGTATTTTCTATCACTTGTATTGATTTGATTAGATTCATCAATCAAGAAGCCCCAAGCAACGATTATCTAGAATCCCTTGGTTGAGCTGGCAGGTCCCAAGCGTGGTTTCCATAACCCCTTGGTTGAGCTGTTTATCATTGCTTCCGCTCCATCATTTGCACTTTCCCGGGCCGGCTCGACTCTGACATCGGCCGTATTCCTTGTGGTTTTACCTTTTCTACAACTTGATTGAAATATAATTTATACCTATTAAATTTCACTAAGCGTTTGTGACGATTCTTTTCAATTTTCTCCACTAACACTTTCAACCATTCAATGATACAACTAGCATTCGAGTTTGAAATGCCTTTGATGTTTAGTTTTCTGATTAATTGGTTGAACCTATGTTGGTTTCTACTATAATTTTTTCATATCTCAATATAATGGTTGTGATTGATATGAGGAATATACATATACTGTTTAATAAGTTTTTGTTACATGAGTCGGTGATTGGCATTCAACAAATCTCATGTAATTAATGGTGTTTCATCTACATGTGACCTATTACAGCTTTCTTTCTTCTCATTTGTTATATCTCTTCTACTTAATATAAAGTGGCTATGTCCGGAAAGTTTTCTTATCACCATTTAAATTTCCGTTTTCAAACCGATATTTGTTCTCCTATCTTTTTTTTGATGAAATGTTAAATTTATAGATCATCGAAGAAAAAATATATGTACAAAAATAAGGAGTTTAAAACTTTAAAAGCAGACCTATGCTACCCGTAAGTTACATGAGTTTCAAACCATCTACTCATCAATCCTTGAAGCTTTGGCTTGTGAACATACCATGTAGACGTAATACGGTTCCTCACTGCTTTATCTATTAACTTTGCAAGCTGCTCAACTGACTTTGCTGTGTTTTTGTTCCTTCTCTCATTACGCTCGTGCCATATGAAATAGATTGTGACCTGTAAGACAAGTCTCAGAAGGATGAAGGTAAGGCGATCATACGAACTAGTCAACAGACGAGTCAAGGTGATGTCCCAGTCCGGGTCAGGTCAAGTCCAAATAGAGATCCTGCAACTTTCAACCATAGAATGTACGTATATGGGCAAGCAAAATAAAGATGATCTCTAGTCTCGTCCGGCTCACCGCAGTAGAGGCAGCATTGCGTCTGGCCCCATATGCTCGTACGATGCTCTGTCGATAGTCTATCCCTTATAGCCAGCCAAGTGATGAAAGCATATCGAAGCACTCCTTGAGAAAACCGGACAAGCTTACTCCATTGAACCTTTTCTCTACGATGTCTGATTTGGTGCCAAGTTTCGGAGGAGACAAACTCGTTCCCATAGTCCTCAACTCCGCGTTTCCATAATACTCCATCAGGGTCAGTAGATAGAGTTAATGAAAATCACCTTATATCTTGGATCATACCTTGAACATATTGGTCACGACATCTTCTAAAGCGCCATTCACTGATCTCACTCAAATTACCCTAAGGAGTGAATTACTCTCTCAAATAAGAGGTTCAGTTGTAGTACTTAGGGATCAAATTCACAGGGAGCTAGGGAACCTAATAAATCTAATAAGATTGGTTAAGCTAGATTGATTTTATGTTTAAATGTAAATAGCATGTTTGTGAGCAAAATAATTGCTTGATTGATTGATTGGAGTTTTGGTACTTAGATGAAAGTAGCTAGACTTAGGGCTTTTATTCAGTTAGTCAGGATTATAATCCTACAGATGCCTAATAAGTTGTATGCATGATATTATAGAGCTCAACACTTAATAACAAACCATTAGGCTTTCGCTTTCTAGGTTTGTCTATTGACCAGTGTCGATCGATTATTCTATAGGAATATTGATCGATGCACTTGTTGAAACGTCGACTGATTATTCGATTGGAATATCGATCGACGCTTTTGGTCAAGCGTTAATGAGCGAATTGAATATGCTCACTAAGCTTCCTAGATCAGCTCTCGCCTTACTCTAGCAATCTTAACTCAGTTAGGATGGATTCAGGGTGAGATGCAAGCTATCGCTTATGACAATTCCTAGGGCAAGTTCTAGGTAGCTAATCTAGGAACAGACATTAATGACAATCCTAAAGATGAATATCACAACTTAGCAATCTATAGTTGGGGCTAATCCCTCATAACCTATTTAAACCCTAAATCTAACAAAGAGAACTACTCAGACATGGTTAAGCAATTCATAACAACAATAAGGTATAAAAATTGCATAGATAAAAAGATAGATATCAATGGAGTTTCAATCACAAATCTCTTTGGATCTTCTCTCCAATCAACTAAAAATCTTAGAAAACCTTTGCTGTGAAATCAGTAAAACAAGAAAGCACACTTTGCCTCTAACATGTTGGCAAAGCTTATATAATTAGGTTAAAACTCGTCAGGGGTAATCTTGTAAATAGGTGAAGACTTGGGCTCTAAGTCGGCTGAGACCAAACGGGCTTTCTGCGCGCTTCGCTGTCGATCGATGTCACAATGTGAACATTGATCGATTATTCCTCTTCAATGTCGACCGATGGTCGTGCTCGATGGTCGTGCTCGATGGTCATCTCGGGTGCTTACTCCAAATATTTGCCATCTCGAGTGCTTACTCCAAATATCTCCAAAATGCTCCAAAATCATCACTTTCTTCCAAATCACTCCTGATCCTATAATTATACTAAATATACTCTATTATATAATAAATAGTAGTTAAAACACTTATAAACCATGAGTAAAAGTGGGTCAAATCCATGGTCTATCATTCACCACCAACTAGAATATCACAGATCTTTGCTTCCCTCACAATACCCAATTTCTGTGTACCCACTTCTCCAAGGAGCTCAATCAGTCTGACTTTGGGGTGCCAAACTGTAATGACCCCAACCCCAAACTATCCCCAAAGGCCACATTTGGTTTCTTTAAAAAGAGAGAGAGAGAGAGAGAGAGAGA
>NW_013617446.1:3276-11316 GCF_000695525.1 Brassica oleracea var. oleracea | reverse complement strand
CACATTTTGGTATCAGAGCTATTTACTTATCGTAATATTTTATTATGTAAATCGGGGTGTCACATTTTGGTATCAGAGCTATTTACTTATCGTAATATTTTATTATGTAAATCGGGGTGTCACATTTTGGTATCAGAGCTATTTACTTATCGTAATATTTTATTATGTAAATCGGGGTGTCACATTTTGGTATCAGAGCTATTTACTTATCGTAATATTTTATTATGTAAATCGGGGTGTCACATTTTGGTATCAGAGCTATTTACTTATCGTAATATTTTATTATGTAAATCGGGGTGTCACATTTTGGTATCAGAGCTATTTACTTATCGTAATATTTTATTATGTAAATCGGGGTGTCACACAAACATCCGTCCAAAACTTGATCATTGTGCCATCACGAACGTCCATGCGTATGAACTCCTTTGCCAAAGACGGAAAGCTTAAATATTTTTTCCATACCCACGAGCCTAGGTTTGTATCCTTTGCGTCCCATAGAGTATCATTTTGAAGTAGATAACGTCTTACCCAAACAGTCCAGAGTGAGGGAGTGTACGAGTGTAGCCGCCAAATAAGTTTGAGAATGAAAACTGTAGTAACTTCTTTCACACTTCTTATTCCCAAACCTCCGTCCTCGTAGGGACAGCATACATCCGCCCATGCAACTTTGGCCCTAGAAGTTATATTGGGAGAGCCACTCCATAGAAAGACTGCACACGGGCTTTCAATTTCGTCGGTAGAAGCTTGGGGGAGGCAGAAAGCAGCACACCAAAAGTTTGTCATGCTTGCTATGACAGATTTAATACGCAGCAGATGGCCAGCGTAGGATAGAGCTTTACTTGTCCACGAGAGACATCGATTTCTGATCTTTGTGATAAGAGGCTCATAGTCATTCCAAGTCATGATTTTTGTGGTGAGAGGGAGGCCAAGATATTTGATAGGCAAAGTAGAGATGGACAGACCCGTGATAGCTGCTTCACCTTCAAGTGCTTACTTTCCTCTCCCAGCTGCAAAGACAGTAGACTTTCCAATATTTATCCGCAGCCCTGACATATTCGCAAATTCATCAAAAAAAACGAAGAGTGCCTTGAAAAGACGTTGGTGTTCCATCAGTGAAAACCACTATATCATCCGCAAAGCTCGAATGTGATAAGTTTACTTCCTGACACTGTGGATGAAATCCAATGATACCTTCTGCAACCGCTTTGTTGATGAGCTTGGATAACACATTGCTGACAATAACATATAGGTAAGGACGTTGGTGTTCCATCAGTGAAAACCACTATATCATCCGCAAAGCTCGAATGTGATAAGTTTACTTCCTGACACTGTGGATGAAATCCAATGATACCTTCTGCAACCGCTTTGTTGATGAGCTTGGATAACACATTGCTGACAATAACATATAGGTAAGGAGATAATGAGAAGCCTTGTCGAATGCCTCTACTGCTAGTGAAAAAAACCTCTAGTTCTCCATTGACTGACACTAAGAAAGCTGCAGTTCCTATACATTTCATTATCCAAGTAACAAAAAATATCAGGGTAGTTCATAGCTCGAAAAGTAGCTTCAATGAATGACCAGCTCACAGAGTTAAAAGCCTTGGAGATATCCATTTTTATAGCAGATGTAGAGGACACTGAACTCTTATGATAGTCCTTTACTAGTTTTGTGGCCAAGATGATATTTTCCAGAAGGAGCCGACCTTCAACAAACGCACATTGATTTAGTTCTATAGCCTCCAGTAAGGTAGCCTTTAGCCTCGATGCAGTAATCTTGGAAATAACCTTGTATATAACGTTACAGCACATTATAGGTCTAAAATCCGACAACTTCTCAGCGTCTACTGTCTTGGGATCAGAGATAGCAGAGTGGCGTTGACACTATGAGGCATGAATCAAAATAAGAAGAATGGCTGGACTGTTGTGACAAAATCCTTACCAATCACTGACCATGCTGCTTTGTAGAATTCCATGGGATACCCATCAGGTCCAAACGCTTTGTTAGCAGGCATAGAGAACAAAACTTCTTGAATTTATCAAGCTCCCAAGGTAAAGCTTACACCCACTACAGGAAATAAGGGAAGTAATAGCAGACGAAAAATGCTATGAGTCCTGTATAATAGCGCTTCCTTAGCCGCTCTGACAGCGCCCGTTATAATAGGTCCGACACTTTTAATAGTCATTTTCGTTTATGCTATAGTTAACTATACAACAATAGCGTTATTTCATGAAGATCTCACATAGACCACATCATTACAGATAGCCTCAACACTCTCATAAACATCATCCATTCCAGCCTTCACAATCAGATTGACTATATGTGCACTACATCTCACATGCATGAATTCTCTATCTAATACGAATGCATCTTCAGGCTTTAAAGAAACCTGATTCTGAAATATCCTCAAAGTCGAAGAATTAGTTGTTGCATTGTCTACAGTTACAAAAATACATTTTCTCTTCCACAGCCAACTAAGATATCCAAAAGAACCTTAGAAATTGTCTGACCTTTGTGATCAGTGACGGGTTTGAACTCATTGATGAGCTTCTTCAGTCGCCAACAAGCATAAATGTAATGGGAAGTGACAACCATGTAACAGCACTTGTGATCAAGCCAAACACAGAAAGAACAAACACATAAGGAACAATCCAAACACAAGAGGCAAAAACCATAGAAAAATGGAAATTAAAGTCCTTACACATTGTAGTCAGAAAAACATTGTGCTTATAAGCTTTAAACCATTTCTTCAAAACGGCCTTCCTCTGCACATACAGCTCAACAGTGTCTCTTGTTGATGTCCTTTTTGAAACATGTTTGTATAGATTCATCTACAAACATACCATACAAAGTTATATAACAAACTAAACGAAAGCATTAAAATATGTCTGAGTTCGATAAAATGAGAGAAATCTGACCTTAGAACAAAAGTTTTTCCAAGCAACACTTTCTATGAAACTAAATGGTAACTCTCCTATCACCATCATCTCAATAGTAACTTCTCCGAAAATAGTTTTATTGACTTTTTCAGACTTCAGTTTTCCTTCTTCATTGATATCAGGCTGAGTGGAACTTTGGCCTCTGAAAATGCCAAGTAGTGTTTCTAGACAGTAAGATGCTTCATCAAGTTTGATGTTCCCGACCTTGTTGAGCAACAAAACTCCTTCTTGCATTAATGACAAATTCATTTGTCACGATTCTCCTTTATTCTTGTTTAACATTCCCAAACTTTAGACCTTGTAGGAAGAACCCGAGGAGATTTCTTTGCTTGGTATGTTTCTCCACTAGCTCCAGGTGTTTTTTTATGCTTGCCTCTACTATTTGGAGTCATCAACTCTTGTTCTTCATCACCTTCTACATATTTTTCATTGTTAAGAGTAACACGGTTTGGAGTTGAAGATGAATCTATCTGAAAAAAACTACATGTATAGAATCATTCGTGATTCATAAGAGAAGAAATTACATTCAATCGAAAAGAAACCTAACATTCAATCGTATTCAAGTTAAGTAACCCGAACAGAAACCCCTAGCATTCAATCGATTTGAAATAACTCTAAACCCTAAGATTTAGAAAACCTAATTTCTTCTCATTCAAACTCCAAATCGAATCACAGAACATATGAAGAAATAGGAGATTATGGATTGTGAAATTCATAAGTTGTTATTCACATGGGGTTGTTTTCACGAAATCGAAGAAGATGGAGAATGAGTAAGTTTTTGAAACATAAGAGGCTCTTTAGGTTTAATAGCAGATATGATTAGGGATTTCGAAAAGTAGAAGAAGATGAATAGCTTCTTGTTTAATGATTTTGCTCTGAAACAAAAAGTATCCAAAAGAGGAAGAGACTCACTTGTGTTATGTATATATGTATACTAGTGGTGCGTCCGTGCTTCGCGCGGAATGTAACGTATTGTTATTTGAATATGTTGTGTAGATATGCTAAGTCTTTGTCTTGGTAAATCTCTAAGTGTAGTGGCGATAGTTTTATTATTTGAGAAGTGGTGTGTGTTTCTTTTTCGAAGTTTTCATGCTTTGTGTTTTTATTATTTGAGAATACATTCTGCTATCGAATCCGGAGAAATTTTATTTTAATTTTTATGGTTGTTTATATTTTTGATGATTCGCACATTTTCTAATATTATTTGCTTAGAATTATTTTAATATGGTATTTAAAAAAAATTGTGACTGTAAAATCAAATTTTCCATAGTGTATTAGGAAGAAAATATTCATCGAAATGTGATGATATTTTTTTATTTTACTTTCTCTCAGTGCATTTATTTAGGAAGTTTGAAACATAAGAAAAATGTGATCTTCCCATAATCAATCTAATATTTATTTTTTACATAAGAGTATTTTGTAAGCTTTTGTATTAACGGTTTTTAATTTTATTTATTTCAAGTTATTTTGTTGCAATAAATTAATTAAATGGTTTATCTAAAGTATGTGTGTAATGAGATTTTATAAACATAAATCCAAATTATTTTCTAGTGACATCTTAGAAAGGAAATGTTTATATTCGTAATCTAGCTAAATTAGATCAAAGTCTAGTTCTTAGAGTTCTTGTTCTAACTTTGGTACCAATAGTTCAGATATTAGAATATGTGTTCTGCTTTCCCCTAGATGCAGAAGATAACTTCTAGATTAAGCAGAATTAGTTTTAGAAAATTTATAACAATTTTTAATTCTTCGAAAATAAATTCTAACCAATCAAATATTAATGTTTTGTTTTTTATTTTATTGTAAAAGTTCAGAAATGTATTTATTTATAATATTTTATAATTTAGCAAAGGGTAAAATGAACAAAAAGGGTAAATAATAGAAAAGGTGTGTTGAGACAAATGATTAGTTAACAAATTTCTCAAAGTTATTTGAAGATCAGATTTGTCATCTTGAAGCAAACCAAATTTCCATAGCTTCTACATATTGATTGCCTCTTATCCTAGCAGAGATGAAATTTTGTACCAGACCATTTTGTCAATGTTTTGTATTACACAAGATGCAGGAATTGAAGTCATTATGTTCCTCTTCCGTCATACTAAGTGAATTGTTGCTTGGAATACATACTGAATGATAAACTGACTGACTTGATCCCAATAATTTCAACCAGAATATCTAATATCCGTATCTACTGTTGTGTACTTGAACCAAAAAGCTTTAAAGTAAGATTTTCCCATACCTTCTCCAAAAATTTAGTGAAAATAAAGATGGTCAGGGTCTCTAAAGGATATAAGTGTTGGATGCTCCTGAGTTCCACTTCCTTATATGATCTCCTGTGGAAAACCTGTCATGGATTGCAATCCAAGAAAGAAGAGAGAATTTAGGGGTTGCGTGCAAGAACCATACCCCTTTATACCAAAGCTTAGTTGGTGACCTCTCTTTCCATTGAGCAAATCTTTTTTCTCGCAACATGTGAATCTCTTGCTCAATTAAAATTCAGCTTTTTCACTCGATGCCTTCTTCTCCTATGATTCTGAATAACCCATTCAACAGTTGAATTAATTAATTTCTCAGATCAATGCAAACTCTAATCATCAGATTAGTTGCATATTGAAGACAACTTTTTTAACCCCACTGTTAGAACAATGTAAGATGTCTGTTCCATTAACTATATTTATGAACAGAACAAACTTTTCTGCTTGCACTGAGTAATTATCTATCTGTAATATACTAACAGGTCTGTTTTTAATTGTCCAGACATATGAAGGTACTGACCCAGCTATTGTAAGCACGTTCATGGTGGTTTTGTGTGCTCTTCCGTGCCGGTGACATAGATTTTCCTAGTATACTGCAATTCGTTTTGAAGACCTGTAAGATCCACAAATGAGTGAATATAATTAAAAAATTTCTTATAGAAGTGAAATTAAAACCCACATAGTGGTGCATCTAAAACTTTCGTAGATTCTTATATATCTCCTTGTAAACTATATTAGTCACTCCCCCTGCATCTCATGTTTCAGGAGAGGACATGGATGGCCGAAATTACCTCCTGGTCGAAGAGGACATGTCTACCCCATGAGCTTTCCAAAACCTCAACAATCAGACTTTGACGGTGTTCGTGACAGTAGCCGGCTTTCAAATAGGCGATCAAAATGGGGAGGTCTACATAGTTGGTGATTGATTCTCTTAGTATAGTGTTCGATAAGGAGCAATGATGTGTATCTACGATGCAGACTCTTATTTATAGGTCTAGATTGGCTAACATGGAGGAAGAAGGGGATGTCTTAAATGCGGAGTAGTAGAGGTGGTAGATCAATGGCGTTAATGAGAAGGTAATTAGATAGACTGAATGCACCTCGAGACCGTTACGGATTTGACTAACCAGATGCAGTAGGATGAACATCAAATGTTACTGTAACTAATCTTTCATCAAACAGGGAGGTGAGAGACGATGATTGATCCCCTGTATGTGGGTTTTTATTAAGATATATAGAATTTAGGTCCACTCGAAAGTTAAAGTAGTGAGCCCAATTAATTTAAAATAAAGAAACCCAATACGTAAACAAATTATCAGAAGTCGTAGACGTAGAGTGGTTTAGACATGCTGACGTGGCAGCTTTTACCCCTATGTTCTTGATGGCGTGGAGGCCTAAGAAGAAAGAATATTCTACTTTATTATTATAGATATGTTATATATTATATAGGTTCGGTTCACTTCAGGTTACTATTTGGTTATCAGTTTAAGCCGAACTGCCAAACGAAACCCGATCGGGGTTTTCTATAGATCTGTAACATATCTGATCCCTTCATTTCGGTTCAGGTCCGGGTTAAGCCCAGGCCAGTAATAAGTTTGATGTGCTCGTGATTTGTCCACTCTTTATTTTGGGGGTTAGTAGCGTTTACCGCATAATTATATTCGAACACGAGATAGCCTAGTGTACAAGAAGTCTAATGAAATTATCGATTAAAAATAGACTAAATGGTCAATAAATGGACGATCGTATGTGATCTCTTGAATTATACCACCTTTTATATTAGGGAAGCTTACTCAAATATACAACATTTTAGGACAATTGACTAGAACCATACAAATCTTTTTTTATTATTGGCATTTTTTAAATACCAAGCGTGCCATTTTTTTATGTTATGAGAAAAAGTATTTACAAAAATATCATTACTTTTTAATGCCACGTAATCAAAAACCTGGTGCCACGTAGGAATTCGGTTCTTTATTTTCATTAAGTCGGTCGTAAAGAGCTATATACGTCGTTACGACTGAGTTATTGCTACGTTGCGGCTGAATTAAACAACGCGGCTAACTTAAGAGAAAACGGCTGACTTAAGAACATAAATCAACCGTTAGAGTTACAACAATAAAATAAGGGTCTATGTCATTCTTCATTCTTCATCTTCTTTATCTATCTTCTTCAACTTATTCTTTATCTTTCTCTGAGATCTTATGGTTCTGGTAATTATTTTTTCTGCAACTGGGTCTGAAAACATATATTTTTTAAAATTGAAAATCTGAGACAGATCTACTATAGTCGTCGTCGTTTTCGATTATGATCGGTTAAAGAAGAAGCTTCTTCTCCTCCAGTTTCATGTATGGCGGTCCTATATCCTGTTGTTCCCTCTCTCATTGGATTCGTCGTCTTGCAGAAGAAAAAAAGACTCAAAGAGAGAGATGAAGAAGCTAAGTCCCGTAAATTGTAAGAAAAGAAGAGAGTTGAACAAAAAAAATAAGAAAATGAGAGAAGACGAAGAAGATGATGAATTTGAAAGCTGAGTTTACATGTTTGATGACTCAGATGGTGCGTCATCTGAATATGATAACTTTAGTTCATACATTAAGTCTCCAACACATACGTTATGGCTGAATTATCCTTACGTTACGGCTGAGTTATGCATACGTTACGGCTGAGTTTATAATTTTTAGAACTTTATAGTTTTAGGGTTTGAAGTTCAAATTTAAGAAAAGATTTAAGTTTTAATATTGTTTTCAAATGATTAATTTTATAATTTTTATAACTTTATAATTCTATAGTTTAGGGTTTGAGGTTCAAATTTAAGAAAATATTAAAGTTTTAATATTGTGTTCAGAGT
>NW_013617446.1:0-3028 GCF_000695525.1 Brassica oleracea var. oleracea | reverse complement strand
TTTATAATTTTTATAACTTTATAGTTCTATAGTTTTGGGTTTGAGGTTCAAATTTAAGAAAATATTAAATTTTTAATATTGTGTTCAGAGTTGAAGGAATGATTTTTTCCCGCCCAAAATACGAAACGTCGCGAAATATATTACACTTAACTGCTGAGTTATAGGAACGTTACGACTGGCTTATACCATTCAGATACATTACGGCTGAACTATGCACACTTACAGCTGAGTTATGCATACCTTACGGTTGATGTGTGGTTTAAATATGAAGTTTTAAGTTTAGGGTATATAATTGAGTGAGTTTAGGGTTTGGTATATAGTGTTTTGGGTTTCGATTTAACATTTAAGATTATATTTTTAAATAACAAAAATATTAGAGTTTTAACATTTGTAGTTAGAATGGTAGATGATTAATTAATTTTTATAAAAAGTTTGAAGTTTAATGTTTTATGGTAGAGGTCAAAGTATGTGGTTCAAGGTTTAGGGTTAAAGGTTCGAAATAGATATAGTTTGAGATAATGTTTTGAAAATATTTAACTTTATAATTTTATATTTAATATTTGTAGTTTAAATTTTAATACATCAAAAATATTAGAGTTTTAACATTTGTAGTTAGAATTTATGGTATATGATTAATTAAATTGTGTTTAAAGTTTAAAGTTTAATGTTTTATGGTATAGGTCAAAGCATGTGGTTTATGGTTTAGGGTTAAAGGTTCGAAATAGATATGGTTTGAGATAATGTTTTGAAAATATTTAAATGTATAATTTTATATTTAATATTTGTAGTTTAAATTTTAAAATATTATAAAATATTGTAATTTTATTTGAAAATATTGAACCCTTAGACTAAAATCAATCAATGGTCATAAAAAAAGCAGTATAAATTTCAATTTTAATTCTTTTCAATTTTTTTAAAAAAATTGCTTAAATTTAAAGAATATAGTTACAGGTTTAAATCAAAATTTAAAATGGAACCTTAAATTAAAGATTATTTTAAAAAATGATTAAAATTTGAGTTTAACTCTAAACTATAAACCTAAACTTTAAACTTTAAATAATAAAAATATATCGGATTTAATGTTTAAAGATAAACTTTATAATTTTTATAACTTTATAATTCTATAATTTAGGATTTGAGGTTTAGATTTAAGAAAATAATAAAGTTAGAGTCTTGTAACTAGGAATTGTATAAGTGATTGTAAGAGAACATATATCTCAAGATCAAGTTAAAGTATCAACTTCAAGAAACTATACACATTCAGTTGATTTATATTCACTTGATATTGATAAGATGATCTTCAATATAACTTCTTAAAATTCTTGAATTCAGTTTTTCCGATTTTAGGGTATGTTTGAGGTATTGCTGATTTATATAAATGATACGACTGAGTTATCTAAATATTTTCTGATTTTAGGTTATGTTTGAGGTATGGCTGAGTTATGTAAACGACACGGCTGAGATATATAAACGACATGGCTGAGTAGTGTAAACATATCCTAAATCAAACACAAATACATGGGTGAGTTATTTTTTTGCATAGAAAACCAAAAATACAGGGTTTTTTGCACCATTCCGGTGATAACTCGTCCATGTATCCAAGATTCAATGAATTCCTCTGTGTCGTCTCTGCTAAATCCGTCACCTCTTTTCGTCTCCTTCATCCTCTTTTTGTTCAATTTTCTCTCACTCAGATCTGAAAAAAAAATTAGATTATCCAAATATGGGTATGAAATCACAAACAAACTTAATTAAATACATCCCACAATTGTCGATCTGGGTGTTTTTTGGAATGTATTTGTCCTTTTTCCTGAGAATGCACACTTCTTATAGCTAGGTTTTCGGAGATTGGCGGGAAGTAACTCAGCCACAACTGCATATATAAACCAGCCGTAAAAGAAAAGTAACTCAGCCACAACATAAATTAAAATTCAGCCACAAACTCGAAAAACGCAGCAGAGAAGATGATTTCGGGAGATTACAGCGAAAAATATTTCGTAAAAACGATCGGAGACGATGATTTCGGGGAAGACGATATCGGAGAAGACAAGACAGAGAGTTAGTTCGAGGAAGACGGAGTAAACACAATGTCGATGACGATTTCAGGGAAGAGGCGGTTAGGGTTCTTTTAGTTCTTCGACGAAGTTGTGCTGTGTTTTTGTGTTTTTTTTTTCAACGTTATGTAATTAAAGAGATGGTTGATTGTTCTCTATTACTGATGTGGATACTTAATTAGTGATGTGGATTTAATGTTTAAAAATAATTTCAATTAAAAAAAACTAACCAAAAACCTTTATTGTCATTTACTAGGAGTATCCAAACATTATACTAATTTTTTAAAAATGTATAACTCTAATAATAAATCAATTTTTCTTATACATTCTAGTAATTTTCTCTCAACGTATTTTTGTCTGCTAACTGCGACTTGCTGCAAGAGGCGTAGGCGGCTTTTAGTTCCCAATAAAAATCATTAAAAAGAAACATAAAACTATAGAAAGAACAACAAGTCGTGTCTTAAACCAAGCTCGTCCATCAAACAAACTATATCCTCTTCCCCTCCCTCCATTCTCTGTTCCGTTCTTTTCCTCTTTGGCTTCTAGCCTCTGGCGCACTAGAAACAACAGAGATTCAACGATATGGCCGGAGGAGGAGAAGAGCTCACGGTCGCTCTGTTGAATAAGACGGCTGAGAACGGTGGGGAAGATGATGAGTTGGGGTTGAAGGAGAAGGTTTGGATTGAATCAAAGAAGCTTTGGGTAGTAGCGGAGCCGGCTATCTTCACGAGGTTCTCTACGTTCGGAGTTTCGATGATAAGTCAAGCTTTCATCGGTCATCTTGGACCTATCGAGTTAGCCGCTTACTCAATCACCTTCACCGTTCTCCTCCGTTTCAGTAATGGTATTTTGGTAAGACTTTGATTACCAATTAATTGTCACACCCCGATTTACATAATAAAATGTTACGATAAGTAAATAGCTCTCATACCAAAATGTGACACCCCGATTTACATAATAAAATGTTACGATAA
>NW_013617445.1:106045-122531 GCF_000695525.1 Brassica oleracea var. oleracea | reverse complement strand
TTTGAACCCTGAATCTAACAAGTTAACTACTCAGACATAGCTAAGCATTTCACGACACAAAATGAAATGAAAACTGCATAGAATAGAAATAGATGAATCGAATGGAGTTCCAATCACAAATCTCTCTATGATCTTCTCTCCTAAAACTCTTTACTGAAAATAAGAAAACACAAAAGGTGGCTGAAACCTCTCTTGCCTCTAAACACTTAGGCAAATATATAATCTATTAGGTTAAAAAGTCGTCATGGGTATTCTTGTAATTTGGTGAAGTCTTGGGTTTAAAGTCGGCTGCAACTAAGCCGCGCGTCCGCGTCTCGGCATCGATCGATGGTACAGAATGTACATCAATCGATCATAATCTTCAATCGTCGAGGCGTCTCTTATGTATCGATCGACGACACTGGATGTGCATCGATCGATTGTCTCTCCTTCGTATCGACCTCTAATGGTCAGCTTGGATGAAATCTCAGTTAAGCTCCTAAATGCTCCATAATCATCACTTTACTCCAAGATACTTATGAACCAGAAAACATACCTAATAGGATATAATATATAGTATATAGATAGTAAAATACTTATATACTATGGATGAAAATGGGTCAAATTATGGTATATCAAGCTCCTACTGTAGCCAGGAAAGCTCTTCCAAGCAGAAGTGAAGAGTTCCAGTTAAGCTTGATGTCCAGGACATGAATATCTACTGGGACAAGGGCATTACCAATCTATACCTCAAGTTCTCTTATGATGCCTCCTGAGCTTCTTTCTGAAAGGTCCACGAAGGTGAAAGATTCTGATGAGGGCTTTATTTTCAGACCCAGCTGGTCTACCATAACCTTAGGTAGTATGCTGACTGATGATCCTGTGTCACAAAGTGCATGGGGAAATTCAATACCTTTCACCACACATGGTATTGCAAACTTCCCAGGATCACTCTTCTTCTTCAATGTGATCCTTAGTTTCATCCTTTCCCTGATATGATGATACATTTTCCTAATGTCCTCCTCAGTCTCCTTAGTCTCTCTGAAGAACATCCACAACCGGTGTGCGAAATAAAATTCATCAAAACTTTTCTCCACTGGGATTCTGAGGACTCTCTTAGTAAAACCATTCATCTCCTTCTCATTAGCGTCCCTCTTAAGGTTCTTAGGAATCTTCTCCTTCCTTTTCCTTAACCTTCTTCCTTCAGTTACCTCATCAACTTGCATAGGCTCTGGTGTAGTGTCTGGAGGGTTGGTTGTAGGTTCTGGTTGGTTTGCTATAGGTTTAGGTGGTGGTCTGAGTGTGTTGATTCGGTTACTATCAATAGATGGTGGGAGGTGAGGGGGGTCGATCGATATCGGTCTCACACTGTCGGTCGACGGCTGACTCATGCGGTCGAATGATTTTGACGTAGAAAGGGGAGGGTGGGTGTGGGTGTTTTTCTGCGAATTCCTCATGAGTCATGATTTGAACTGCACTACACTCTGCAAACGATTTAGCAGATGACTTCGATCGATCTTCGTCATGGTCTGTCGATCGATGTGTATCCATTAACATCGGTCGAAACCAATGTGATCCGCCGAAACTCATGGAGCTTTCAACTTCGAAGCCTCCTTCTCTAAGCTTCTCATGCTTCACCACTTGCCAGAAATCGGCATCTATGATGGCATTTACGTGGTGTTTTGATTTCTCAACTCATGCCTCTCTAGCCAAGGCTTCTTGCCTCTTTACAGTGTCTCCAGTCTGAACCACTTGCATTTCAAGCTTCCTCACCTGAGTCCCTAAGGTCTCAATTCTTGTGTTCAGACTGTTGTAGGCTGAATCTATCTTCCCATTGAAATCTACCGTGAGTTGTTGCTGTCCTTCCAGAACTCTGTCAAGCATTGCTTCAATCATGCTTTCCTGAGTCTGTGGTGGTGGATTCTGGTAGAATGAGTTTCCATTGCTTATGCTGTTGTTGCTGAAAGGTTTATGGAACTGTGAACTCTGGTTACTCCTCTGACCATTGCCATAGAAGTTTCTGTTTTCACTCTGGTTTCCAGACCTCTGAAATCCAGTCTCTCCAATGTAGTTCACATCTTCTTCTCCTTCCATGTCTACCGTCTCTTCTCCTTCAGCTGAGCAGACTTGCTTCCTAAGAAGCTCATGAACCACATCTAACTTTGCTCTAACTTTGTCCATCTACTCCTTCCCTAGGGATGCAACAGACTTCTTCCTCTCAAAGTCAGTGTTCTTGGTGTTGTTGCTGTTTGCTAGATTTTCTATCAGCCTCACAGCTTCCACCGGATTTTTGGTGTTGAAGTTTCTCTCGCTAGCTGTATCAAGAGCCATCTGATACGTCAAGGGCGATACCTCTGAAAAAAGTGCTCAGCAGTTTCACTTCGTTGAATCCATGGTGTGGACAGTCTCACTGGAAGAACTTGAATCTTATCCAAGCATCTTTGAAAGATTCTCCAGTCTTCTGCGCGAATGTAGCGATTTTGCTCCTCCATTCTTCAGCACGTGCCTCATCGAAGAAGTTTCGCAAGAAAGCATTCTTGATTTCGGCTCAGGATGTTACAGATCCTGTGGGTAGCTGCTTAAGCCAGTGCATCGCTTCTCCAGTCAGAGTATACTTGACGAGCTTGCACAATATGTAGTCGTCGGGGACTCCATCCATACAAATAGGAGCGATAAGATCCTCGAACCTCTCTAGATAGTCCATAGGATGTTCGGGCTGTAACCCAGAGTAGGGTATCTGCGACACGAGTGTGTAGTACTGAGGCTTCATCTCAAAATTCTGCTTATGAATCTCTAGAAGTCGAATAGCTGATCTGTTGGTGTAGTACTCATCTTGACGATTGTAGTCAGCCAGTGACCTTGGTTGAGCAGCCTCTTCTACAGGTTGAGGAGCTCCTGTAGCATCAGTGTTAGGTATTACATTCCCCTGAGCGTCTAGTTTCTGACATGTTGCATTACGCAGATGACCATCCTGGTCATACATGTCTCCATTCTCGTCATGTCTGAGAATAACAATCGCAACCATGTTTCGCGACTGATGATCGATTGATGTACGCGATGTAGTATCGATCGATGTCGAACGATGTAGATCGATCGGCGATGAAGGTCGGGTATCGGTCGACGGTTGGGTGCAAGAATCAGTCGAGGTGAAAGCTATTGCGTCGATCAATGTGAAACGTTGGTCATTGCAGATCGTGCGTTCCAAGTGAGCAGGATCTTCTGAGAATAGCAGGCGTTTGTCCTTGTTGCGTCTAGTACTGCTGGGCATGTACCCACAAACATGTGTCCAAACCAGTCATGGACAAGCTAGAGTATGGCGATCGGACCACGCACAAGCCAAGCTCGGTCGCTACGTATCGACCGAGTTCGAGCCAAGCTCGGTCGCTACGTGATACCACTCAAATTACCCTAAGGAGTGAATTACTCTCTCAAATAAGAGGTTCAGTTGCAGTACTTAGGGATCGAATCCACAAGGAGCTAGGAAACCTATTAAATCTAGTAAGGTTATTAATTCTAGGTGCTTGTTGTTTTATGGTTTAAAAGTAAATAGCAATCCTAATTGAGAAAGTCTATTGCTCGACTAACAAGATGATTGGGGGTGTAACTTTATTGGAAGATATTAGATGGATGGTTTCTATTCAGGTGTTGGAGATTATAATCCTATAGATGCCTAACAGTTGCATGCATGATATATTAGAGCTCAACTCCTTAATCACAGTGATCAGCGATGGCAGTGTTTCACTGGTTAACTAACTAGATCTTGGATCTCAACGGTTAGTCTTTTGATCACAAGAGAGTGTCGATCCTATAGGGATATCGATCGATACACCTTTCGCAAATATCAATCGATTATAAGAAGAGACTATCGATCGATGCTTCTAGCTAAGCCCTAGGCGCAAGTTGATAATGCTCACTAGTCTCCTAGATCAGCGGCTAGCATCTCTCTAGTAGTCCTAGCTTGACAGATTTGATTCAGGACAGGATGATCAAGGATGCTTGACACATGCAAATTCCTAGGTTCATGTTCTACTTAGCAAGACTAAGACAAGCATTAAGAATAATCAATCAATGAATATCACAACTTAGCAAATCTATAGTTGGGGCTAATCCCTGTAACTTATTTGAACCCTGAATCTAACAAGTAAACTACTCAGACATAGCTAAGCAATTCATGACACAAAATATAGATAAAAACTGCATAGAATAGAATAAATGAATCAATGGATTTCTAATCACAAATATCTCTATGATATTCTCTCCTAAAACTCTCTGCTGAAAATAAGAATACAATGGTGGCTAAAGTTCTCTGAAAAACTCTAACTTCCTTTTTGCCTCCTAACACTTAGGCAAGTATATAACTATTAGGTTAAAAACTCGTCAGAGGTAATCTTGTAATTTGGTGAAGCCTTGGGTTTAAAGTCGGCTGGAACCAAGTCGCGCGCTCTGCGTCTCGACATCGATCGATGGTGCAGGATGTACATCGATAGATTTCTTCTTCTTCGTATCGACCTCTTTTGGTCAGCTCGGATGAAATATCTTTTAAGCTCCTAAATGCTCCATAATCATCACTTTACTCCAAGATACTTCTGAACCTAAAAACATACCTAATAGGATAGAATATATAATATATAGATAGTAAAACACTTATATACCATAGATGAAAATGAGTCAAAACCATGGTATATCAAGTACTGAGGCTTCAACTCAAAATTCTGCTTCGGAATCTCTGGAAGTCGAATGGCTGATCTGTTGGCATAGTACTCATGTGGACGATTGTAGTCAGCCAGTGCCCTTGGTTGAGCAGCCTCTTCTACAGGTTGAGCAGCTCCTGTAGCATCAGTATCAGGGATTACATTCCCCTGAGCGTCTAGTTTCTGACATGTTGCATTACGCAGATGACCATCCTGGTCATACAGGTCTCCATTCTTGTCCTGTCAATCGCAACCATGTTTCGCGTCTGATGATCGATCGATGTACGCGGTGTAGTATCGATCGATGTCGAACGATGTAGATCTGTCAGCGCTGAAGGTCCGGTATCGGTCGACGGTTGGGTGCAAGAATCAGTCGACGTGAAAGCTACTGCATCGATCGATGTGAAACATTGGTCTTTTCGGATTGTGCGTTCTAAGTGAGCAGGATCTTCTGAGAATAGCAGGTGTTTGTCCTTGTTGCTTCTGGTACTGCTGGGCATGCACCTGAAAAGACAAGAAAAAATTTTGTGTCAGAATGGGGGTTGAGAAAAGAATAAGAATCAATAACACTAAATCTAATGGCGATCAAAGCTACCACTCAAATTACCCTAAGGAGTGAATTACTCTCTCAAATAAGAGGTTCAGTTGCAGTACTTAGGGATCAAATCCACAAGGAGCTAGGGAACCTATTAAATCTAGTCAGGTTATTAATTCTAGGTGTTTGTTGTTTTATGGTTTAAAAGTAAATAGCAATCCTAATTGAGCAAGTCTATTGTTCGACTAACAAGATGATTGGGGGTGTAACTTTATTTGAAGATATTAGATGCAGGGTTTCTATTCAGGTGTTAGAGATTATAATCCTATAGATGTCTAACAGTTGCATGCATGATATATTAGAGCTCAACTCCTTAATCACAGTGATCAGCGATGGTAATGTTTCACTGGTTAACTAACTAGATCTTGGATCGCAAATGTCGTCTTTTGATCACAAGAAAGTGTTGATCGATGATCCTATATGGATATCGATCGATACACCTTTCGCAAATATCGAGCAATTGCAGAAGACAATATCGATCGATGCTTCTAGCTAAGCCCTAGGCGCGGGTTGATAATGCTCACTAGTCTCCTAGATCAGCGGTTTGCTCTTTCTAGCAGCCCGAGCATGACAGATTAGATTCAGGACAGGATGATCAAGGATACTTGACACATGCAAATTCCTAGGTTCGTGTTCTAGTTAGCAAGGCTAAAACAAGCATTAAGAACAATCAATCAATCAATCAATATCACAACTTAGCAAATCTATAGTTCGGGCTAATCCCTCTAACCTATTTGAACCCTGAATCTAACAAGTGAACTACTCAGACATAGCTAAGCAATTCGTGACAAAAAATATAGATAAAAACTGCATAGAATAGAATAGATGAATCAATGGAGTTCCAATCACAAATCTCTCTATGATTTTCTCTCCTAAAACTCTCTCTCTCTCTCTCTCTGCTGAAAGTAAGAATACAATGGTGGCTAAAGCTCTTCTTGCCCCCTAACACTTAGGCAAGTATATCACTATTAGGGTAAAAACTTGTCAGGGGTAATCTTGTAATTTGGTGAATCCTTGGGTTTAAAGTCGGCTGGAACCAAGTCACGCATCTCGCGCCTTGACATCGATGGTACATGATGTACATCGATCGATTGCTTCTTCTTCGTATCGACCTCTAATGGTTAACTCGAATGATATTTCTTTTAAGCTCCTAAATGCTCCATAATCATCACTTTACTCCAAGATACTCCTGAACATGAAAACATACCTAAATAGGATAGCACATATAATATATAGATAGTAAAACACTTATATACCATGGATGAAAATAGGTCAAATCCATGGTATATCATATAACAAATAACAAATGAGAGAAGCTAGTGGAAAACATTGTGACGTACCTTAGAGACTAGCTGCCTTCCTGATTCAAGCAAAACTTGCAGTCCAAGAGTTGCCATCACGAAAGCAAACACTATGATGCCCTGTAAATATCAAGTGTTATAAGTTCAGTTTCACTAAACTTGGGCATTCGGTTTGGCTTATCAGTAGGTATGGTTTCTTGTGAGACAAGTAAAACAAAGAGTTGGTAGGCAGAAGATCATACCACAGGCTGCATACGTCGTTTTCCTATAGGATAATTGTGACAACCCGCCCCGTGGGAACTACCTGCCCCGTGGGCCCCAGGCTCACAGCGCTGCAGCGCACCGCCCCCAATCCTTCCATTATGAGTTCTCTCTAACTCCATAATTAGGTTGTTGGTGAGCCTCGAACCCAGGACCTCACCTTTAACAACATTCCCACTGGACAAGCTGTCACTAATTGATCAGTTCAATTGGTGACAGCTTGTCCAGTGGGAATACTGTTAAAGGGTGAGGTCCTGGGTTCGAGGCTAACCAACAATCTAATTATGGAGTTAGAGAGAACTCATAATGGAGGGGTTAGGGTCGGTGTGCTGCAGCGCTGTGAGCCTGGGGCCCACGGGGCAGGTAGTTCCCACGGGGCGGGTTGTCACAAAAAGTGTCGAGGCTGAGACGCCACGAAGATTAAAGCGGCGGCGCATCGTCGTCGCTAGGTAAAAGCTCGACACTGTATTCATCTGAATTACGGACTATATGCTCCGTCGCCATTCTCCGATCACTTTCTCTCTGCGCTCAATTTTTTTGAAAAGAAAGGTGGTTCTTGGGAAGTTGTGAGAGAGAGAGAGAGAAACAAGAAGATTTGTAGCTTTGTATATATGAAGAGGGAATATAGGACGTTGAGTATACGAGTCTCTTTATTTTATTAATTTATATTTTAATATAAATATACACACAAACACAAACACATTTAGTCAAGAAAGTACCGTTAGTATTTTGGGAACCGAAATTCGCACTGTCGATTTCCGTTTAAATAAAGAAATTAGGAAAACCCTAATTTCTCAGAGGTCCCGGATATCTGCTAATACCACACGCCAAATAATCAGAACATGAAACGAGAACAGTAATGAAATAAGAAATCGAAAAAGAGAGCAAGATAGTTCTTATTCCGAATCTGCGTTTGAGTGTTTACAACAAGGTTAGTGCCTGGGCTACGAGAGCTGTCGGCGAGATTCCTAGTTCTAAAACCCTAAGACGGCAAAAACCTAATTGAGTCGCAGCTCGAATAACAAAAAACGGAAAATTGCCTAAAATTGCTTTAAGTGCTAAGTTTGCTGTGAAAAGTCCTCCCCCATGCCTCTCGCCTGGGACCCCTTATATATTGGCTCCAAGGTCGGTTTACGCTTTTCCTCTTCTTCCCTTATGCCATCATAGCATAAAATGGAGATATTTTGCGAACCAAGCGTAAACCGTCATGCGGCTTACAGGATGTTGGTTAAGAAATCGTAAGTTGGGCTTCGAGTCATGTCTTAGGTCCATTGGGGCCGTCTTCCGACTCGAAGCGTTTGTTATGGCTTCTTTCGATAAAGAACAAACTTTCCGCGGTTTTAACGGTTAAGTTTGATCGATAACTTAGAATGGCGGAGAATCGTGAAATGGGTTCGCTACGGTCTTCGGGAGATAGCATCGAAGGGCAGACGAGAACGCATTGACTAATGTCGTATCGATGTTTCGGAAGAGCTCGGTCGCTACGTAGCGACCGAGCTTTGGCTCGAGCTCGGTCGCTACGTAGCGACCGAGCTTTGGCTCGAGCTCGGTCGCTACGTAGCGACCGAGCTTTGGCTCGAGCTCGGTCGCTACGTAGCGACCGAGCTTTGGCTCGAGCTCGGTCGCTACGTAGCGACCGAGCTTTGGCTCGAGCTCGGTCGCTACGTAGCGACCGAGCTTTTTAGCTCAAGCTCGGTCGCTACGTAGCGACCGAGCGGAACATGTATTCGGTTGCTGCGTAGCGACCCTCTTCGAGCTCTTGTCCGATGACTCGTGTTTCTTCCGCAAAGCTTTTCGTAAAGAAGAATCTATTTCGAAGAAGTATTTGTCGAAGAAGGTTTGTACGTTTTCTTCTTCCGGGATTTTGACGTTAACTTCGTTGCAACCGTTTACGACCCCAACAAGTATTTACAAACCTACTCTAATTAGAGAATTTTTAGTTGAATTGGTGAAAAATTACCGGTTATTGCCGTAATGAGGAATTGGTATAATTTATTTGGCATTTATGATATATTGATATAGTTTTTAACTATAACGCACCAAAACAACAAGGAGTACCAATTCTTTTACATTGCAACTAGGTGTCTTCATGCACCATGTGCAGTAAAAATATTTAAAATATTTTTTAACAGATAAATATAAATTATATTTTAAAATAAAATTTTATTAAAATTGTATATTTTATTTATCGTATCAATATTTAATATAAATTTGATTTCATTAAACATTAAAATTATATTTAAGAATATGCATGTATAAATTTGAAATTATAATCTTAGATAGATTTTTCTATCTATTTATTTTAATAAATATTTTAAATAAATTTGTAAAAACTGCATAATTACCAAAAACTAAAATTAAAAAATATTTATAAAATTTGTAGATATAAGAAAATAATGATTTTACGATTAAATTTTTATAACTTTCTAAACAAATTGTATACATTTTTGAAAATTTTAGTAATAAAATTGTATAATTTTAAAATATATAATTAAATTATATTTCAAAATTTTTAATGCCATATTTGAATATATTTATTTTTTAATGATGATTTATGAGTTATTCCCATATTCTAAAAAAATTTACAAAAATATAAATTGACATTAAATGTAATATATGAGTTATTACCATATTTCAAAAAGTTTACCAAAAATATAAATTAACATTAATTGCAATTGTCTATGTCATATTAATCTATAAGACATGTCATCAATTTCAGTAGCCATCTCATATTTATTTTGTGAAATTGATTGTAGAAAAGACTTGTGGTAAAATCACTTCGCAAATATAGTCTAGGGGATTTCGTAAGTTTTTTCATTTAAAAGAAACAAAATATCAAAAGTTTTTTTTAAAAAAAAAATAGCCACGTAAAATAAAGATTTTTCGTGGATTATGATAAAACTGTTATAAATCAATTGATGGATGTCCATAACCGGCCCGATCCATAATCGGCCCATACACTTAGAGAGAGATGACCCAACCCTAGAGAGAGAGAGAGGCGGCTTATGTACTTTGGAGAAAAGGAAACTCTATTTCCTTTTCCTTGTAATTGTTATCTTTCCATATTATGTATTAGTAGTTTTCCTAATCCTAGTTGGTTTAGGTTTTGGATACTTTCCATATTTCTATATCTTGTAATCCTTATATAAAGGAACACACTTTATGATTAATGAATAAGAACTTACAGATTCTAAATCCTAAGTTTTTCAACACGTTATCAGCACGAGTCTTTAAACACCCTGAGCCTAAAATCGCAAAACCCTAAAACCCGATAAACCCTAAACCTAGCCGGCGCATCCGACGAACCCTAACCCTAGGTGTTCCCCGTTCGCGTCTCAGCTCAGCCAGCTCGCGTCCGACGTTCTCAGCCAGCTCACGTCCGACGTTCTCAGCCAGCTTGCGTCCGACGTTCTCAGCCATCTCGCATTCCTGAAGGACCAGCTCGCATCCGACGATCTCCGCTCCAGCTCATAGACTCGCGAAGCCGACGAACGTCCCCGGTAGCAGTTGACGCGCGTTCTCCGTCTCAGCTGTTCGCGATCCGACAGCGATCAGCTCGTGTCCAGCTCGCGTCCGTTCGTCCCAGCTCGAGGTTCATCTTTGGTGCTCCGGTTTCAACAAATCAACTAAGCTAAAGGTAATCCTAATTCTAAGAACAGAAGAATCGAACTTGGTTGATTGTAAAGATTGAAACCCTTAAACCTAATCTCTAAAGATGAAAACCATAAGAGAATAGATCAATCGCTAAAGAGTAAATCGAAGCTCGAATAAGTTCGATCCCCTAGACCCTAAAATCGAGATTGATCCATTGATCAATTAAAATCAAAATCCTTATTGGTTTTGAATCTCAAATCAAATCTCTTTGATCTAAGATCAAATTTCGAAAATCCCTAAACCCTAATTCGAAAACTTAATTGATTATCTAGACTGATTGAATGATTGATTGAGATTGAATTGATCACCCTGAAATTAAAATTGCTTGATTAATAAAATCGAAACCTTAAAACCCTAAATTGAAAAATCGATTTTATTGAATCGTGATTGATTGATTGATCGCCTAGAACTAGTGATTAGGATTTTTTAAACTAGAATCTGAATGAATTGAGATTGCTTGAATTGTTTAAACAAAAACCCTAATAAACCTAGTCTAGATTATTTTTGAAACAGAATCCGAATTGTGGCCATGTGGCCTTGATGCATTCTAGGTTAACAGTTCTAGACCTGATCATATCATCTTGCAGCCGTGCGGCCTTGTTGCATTCATACCTAAACCAAATCATATTGATTGATTGCAATTGCACTTAAAATCTCATATTAGGATCATATTGAAATTGAAATCAAGTGGCCGTATGATTATTCTTTGCTTGGCCGTGTGTTTGTTTGTATTTGATTGCATCATATAGAAACTTTGAGCGTTAGGATTGCAATTACATGACAAACTAAATGCATAAGATTGAACCGAATGCATTCCTGGCCGTGCGGCTTGTTTATTATCTTTGGTCGTGTGGCTTCTTGCTTATTGGCCGCAAGGCATTAATCTTGGCCATTAAGCTTGATTGAATGTTTAAAACTAAACCCTATTTGTTCAAACCATATTTCTGAAAGATATTAATATATGATTTCAGATGTCGAAAATCAATAACTTGGATTTTGATGCCCTAAATCTCTCTGGAGATAATTACCTTCAATGGGCGCTCGATGCTAAGATCATCCTGAAATCCAAGGGTCTCGATGAATGTATCGCTGAGAACAATAATGCTAATGAAAAGGATCGTTACAGATCTATCATGATCATTCGGCACCATCTAACTCAGAGTCTCAAGGATCAATATCTAACCATTGGGAATCCACTAGATCTTTGGAATGAATTGAAATCGAGATATGATCACCACAAAACGGTGATCTTACCTAAGGCTCGGTTTGATTGGACGAATCTCAGGATCCAAGACTTTAAGTCTGTGGACGAGTATAACTCTGCACTGTTTAAGATCGTTTCTAAAATGAAACTGTGTGGTGAAAGTATTACGGATCAGGATATGCTTGAGAAAACCTTTTCCACTTTCCACACAAGCAATGTGCTGTTACAACAACAGTATCGTGAGAAAGGTTTTAAGAACTATGCTGATCTTATTTCTTGTCTCTTGCTCGCTGCGCAGAACAATGAATTACTAATGAGAAACAGTCAGATGAGACCTCTTGGATCTACTCCAGTACCTGAAGCACACACGATTGAGGACAATAAAGAGTCCAACCACGTCCAAGGAAACGGCCAGCATGGCCGTGGTCGAGACAACTCGAACAGACGTGGCTGCGGTCGTAGATCTTTTGGCCGCGGACGTGGGAATGGTTGAGACCATGGACGAGATCATGGACGCTCATTTGGACGAGGTCATGGTCGCGGCCATGGGTCTTCATTCAAACCCCAACACTCGACCAAATCAAGTAAATGTATGTGCCATAGATGTGGTATGGACAATCATTGGGCTAAGACTTGTAGGACTCTCAAGCATCTAGCTGACCTCTATCAAGAGAGTTTGAAAGAGAAGAATCCTGAAGTCCATATGACTTACCAAGATGATGAAAAAGACTTCGAACATGAGAAGGACAATCTTATGGATTATGAAACTTCAGATTGTCTTAAAGACTGAAGTATGATTTCGACATTTGTAATCTAAATTTGGTGTTCTTTGATGTGGTGTTTTTCATTTCTATGTTTTCATTTCTTTGAACTTGTTTTAAACTTAATAATATATGAAATGATTTTATATATAAAGTCTCTAAGTAGCATCCTGTTGAATCTTGTTTTTGAAATGAACGAGAACAAGGATGTACTCGTTGTGGACAGTGGATCAAGCCACAGGATCTTAAAATACAAGAGGTACTTCATAAACCTAACTCTTAAAAATGCCAACATCTCCACCATTGCGGGTATAGCTTGTCTCATAGAGGGTCACGGCCAGGCTAACATCATGTTGCCTATGGGTACACATCTTGAGATATCAGATGCCTTGTATTCACCCAAATCTAAGAGAAGTCTATTAAGCTTTAAAGACATTCGAATGAATGGCTTTCATATTGAAACCATGGGCGAAGGAAACAAAGAATCCATTCAAATCATTGAAATCACCCATGGCAATAAGAAAGTTTTAGAGTCCATTCCCGCACTATCTACTGGCCTTTACCATGCTAAAGTCAGTATGATTGAGGCCAATGCCACTTTTAATAAAGAGGCAATCGAAAATTTCACTCTATGGCATGACCGGCTTGGCCATCCCGGTTCGACCATGATGCGTAAACTAATTCTGAACTCAAACGGTCATTCCCTTAAAGAGAAAATAATTATCCCTAAGCACCTATCTTGTGTTGCTTGTTCACAAGGGAAACTCATTTCTAGGACATCACCAGTTAAAGTCACTAAGGAAATAATAAACTTTCTGGAAAGAATTCAAGGAGACATCTGTGGACCAATTCACCCACCTTGTGGGACATTTCGATATTTCATGGTTATCATAGATGTGTCCACTAGATGGTCGCATGTCTGTCTCCTATCATCCCGCAACCAGGCATTTGCCAGGTTACTTGCTCAGATAATTCGATTACGAGCCCAAGCGTTTAATGATTACTCTATGTCCATGGGGGTAAGTGTCGAACACTCCGTGGCACATGTACATACACAGAACGTCTTGGCCGAATCATTTATAAAACGCATACATCTCATAGCTCGACCATTACTCATGAGATCGAGACTTCCGGTCTCAGCATGGGGACATGTCGTTCTGCATGCAGCCGAGCTCATACGCATCAGGCCATCAAGTGAACATAAGTTTTCCCCATTACAATTACTCATGGGTCATGAGCCAGACATTTCCCATCTTAAGACTTTCGGCTGTGTCGTTTATGTTCCAATAGCTCCACCACAGAGAACAAAGATGGGACCTCAAAGGAGGATGGGGATATATGTTGGATTTGATTCCCCCACGATTTTAAAGTATCTTGAGCCAACTACAGGTGATTTGTTTAAGGCCAGATACGCGGATTGTCATTTCAATGAATCCGAACTTCCAACACTAGGGGGAGATAGCAGTAAAATGGTAAAAGAAATTTCATGAAATCAAACATCCATATATTGGCAAGATCCTCGAACTCAAGAATGTGTTCTAGAAGTTCAAAAGATCATTCACTTACAAAAGCCAGCTAATCAATTGTCAGATTCCTTTGCTGTCCCGAAAAGTGTGACTAAGTCATACATACCAGCTGCTAATGCACCAATAAGAATTGATGTTCAAGAGGAACACAATCAAGTTGCTACAGAGTCTAGACAACGTTTGAACATGGTAGACCAATAGGTTTCAAAGATAAGAACCCTCGGAAAACAAAGAAATGTGCAGAAAATGAAACCGAGGTTGATAAGACACCAGACACAACTGCAGCCGATCCAGCCCGTGATGTGGCCGCGTCCAACCCTACGGCTTTAGACAGGGCCGGACCTGATGCCACTGATGTGGCCGGTTATGATGTATCAAAGAATGATGCTTGGGACGCCAAGCCTCATGGTACTGAAGTTCCAGATAATAATGAGATCTCAATAAACTATGTCTTGTCTGGGATACAATGGAGCAGAAAACATGTCGACATGAATGATGTATTTGCTTATGAAGTAGCACCTGAACTTATGGATAACGAGGATTATGAACCCATGTCTATATATGAATGCATACAACGACCAGATTGGCTTAAGTGGAAAGAAGCCATAAACGTGAAGTTAGATTCATTGAGGAAAAGAGATGTATTTGGTCCAATAATCCGGACACCTCATGATATCAAACCAGTTGGCTACAAATTGGTCTTTGTGAGAAAGAGAAATGAGAAAGGAAAAGTTGTGAGATACAAAGCACGACTTGTTTCACAAGGATTCTCATAGAGACCAGGAATATATTATGAGGAGACGTACTCCCCTGTGGTAGATGCTACGACCTTCAGATTTTTAATGAGTCTGGCCGTGAGAGAAGGTCTAGATTTTTGGTTAATGGATGTTGTAACCCCATACCTATATGCTCCACTGGATAATTAAATCTATATGAAAGTCCCAGAGGGTATTGAATTGAAAAACAAAGAGAGTTCTCGAGAACAACATTGTATTAAGTTGAATAAATCTCTTTATTGACTGAAATAATTCGGACGGATGTGGTACAATAGATTAAGGGAGTACCTAGTGAAAGAGGGATATAGAAATGACCCTATCAGTCCATGCATTTTCATTAAGAAACTCGAAAATAAAGGATTCGTGATCATAGCAGTGTATGTTGATGATCTGAACATCCTTGGAACCTCTGGAGAGATTTCCAAAACAGTTGAATACCTTAAGAAAGAATTTGAGATGAAAGATTTTGGGAAAACTAAATTTTGTTTGGGATTACAGCTTGAGTACATAAATTATGGTATCCTTGTGCATCAAATGGCATATACAGAAAAGGTACTCAAGAGATTCAATTTGGCCGATTGTCATCCTCTGACCAGTCCCATGGTCGTGAGATCCCTCGGTCTGGACACTGATCCATTCCGTCCCAAGATAGACGATGAAGATGTCCTAGGTCCCGAAATGTCATATCTCAGTGCCATAGGAGCTTTAATGTACTTGTCAACTCATACACGGCCTGATATAGCCTTTGCCGTGAACCTACTATCTAGGTTTAGCTCATGTCCGACCCAGAGGCACTAGAACGGGATTAAACATGTTCTTCGTTACCTGCAAGGAACGAAAGACTTGGGTCTATATTATACAAACCATAATAAAGATGGTTTAGTTGGTTTTGCTGATGCTGGTTATTTATCAGATCCACATCAAGCTCGATCACAGACATGATATGTTTTTACACATGGAGGTACAGCCATATCATGGCATTCCATGAAACAGACGATGGCGGCCACTTCATCCAAACACTCGGAAATATTGGTCATTCAAGAGGCCAGCCGTGAGTTAGTCTGGTTGAGGTCGATGACCCAACATGTTGTAGGAAACGAAATTCGCTCTGTCGATTTTGGTTTAAATTAGGAAACTAGGAAAACCCTAATTTCCCAAAGGTCCCGGAGACCTGTTAATTCCACACGCTAAGCAATCAGAACACGAGATATCAACGACAAAGTACGTAAATCATAAAAAGAGAGCAAAATAGATCTTATTCCGAATCCGTGTTTGAGCGTAACAACAAGGTATAAGCCTGGGCTCAAGAGCTGTCGGCAAGATTCCTGGTTCAAGCAACCCTAAGACGGCTAAACCTAATTGAGTCGCAGCTCGAAATAACAAAAACGGAAATATGCCTAAATCGCTCTAAGTGCTAAGTTTTCTCCGGAAAAAGTCCCTCCTCATGCCTCTCGCCTAGGACTCCTTATATACTGGCGCCTAGGTCGGTTTACGCTTTTTCTCTTTTGCCCTTAAGTCGTCATAGCATAAAAATGGAGATATTCCATTTTTTCCGATCTTCGTAATTATCTTCAAATTTTTGTATTTATCCGCGGAAACTTGACATTTATCTTTCCTTGCGAACCAAGCGTAAACCATCATGCGGCTTACGGGCTGTTGGTTAATAAATCGTAAGTTGGGCCTCGAGTCATGTGTTAGGTCCCTTTGAGCCGTCTTCTGACTCGAAGCGTTTATTACA
>NW_013617445.1:101291-105679 GCF_000695525.1 Brassica oleracea var. oleracea | reverse complement strand
GACGTTTTGAATGTTAACTTCGTCGTAACCGTTTTTGACCCCAACAGTTAGCCCCCCAGCTCGTTAGAGTCGAGAGTCTAGCGCGCGGTTTGACGATTTTGGCAAAGTTAGGCGTATTGGACGAAGTTTACTTTAAACTCCGCGGAAGAAAATTCTTGAGAAAGTATATATTAAAAATATAAAATTCTGAGCCCATACTTCTATAAGTAGTGAGCTCTTGTCATTCATTTGCTTCACACCTTCCCTTCTTCAAACCTCCAAAACCTCTCTAGCTCCAAATCTTTTGCCTTCAACATGTCTTCTTCCCACGGTGACAAGAGAAGTTTCGATGTTGAAATGGGCGAGGCCACCTCTCCGGCTCCGATTCCGACTTCTCCAGTCGAAGCCGCGGTTTGCGTTGCCGACCATCTCTCCTTTCGAGAGAGACTAGTTCGTTGCCAAGCCGAGAAGGAACAGGTTCAAGCTGGCGTCGAGTTCCCATCCTCTTCTGCACTAGCCATTGCTCTGGGTCACGGGACCTAGGTCGTAATTCCACGAGACGAGACATCACCTTTGGTGCCCCCAAAAGTGATAATCCAATCTCTATTACCCACTCTAATAAACAGAAAAATAAATAATTTTTCTGTAATTCAGAAAATATGGAAATGACATAAAACCCTGGGAATAGTTGAAGTATTTACAAGTTGTACCAGGGTATAACCCATCTGCCCCGACCCGACTCGTTTGTATGGGCAATTCAATTGAACCGAATCGTCTAACCGTGTAACCATACTAACCAAACGAACCAATCCCTCAAAACGAAACCAAAGCCCTCGGTTTTAGCAAACCCTCTCAATGAAACTAATTTGTGTCAATTTTAAAACTCATTTCTCTCGTTAATGATTCCTTTCCTCACGAGCGAGCGAAAGAAGAACCCTAGTTTCTAAAATCGAGCTTAATTCGGTGAGAATCGGAGATAGAATCCGGTGATATTTTCCGATTGCGATGGTGGTCGAAACGCGACGGGGTAAGAGGAAGGAGAATCCAACGGAGGAAGAGGGTCCGAGAGTGAAGTTTACAAAGATGGGCTCTGGAGAAAATGTGAAGAACACGACGACGGAGGAGAGTGAAACGAGGGCGGTGGAGGCTGTTGAATCGACGGCAAAGACGACGGATGAATTGATGGCAAAGACGACAGATGTCTCGATGGAGATGACTCAGACGACGGATGTCTCGACGGAGAAGACGAGACAGGACTCGTCTGAGAATACGGCGGAGATGACGGAGCCGTTTAATGTGGTTGCAGAAGCTGCTCCGACGACACTGAACAAGGGTCCTGGAGATAAAGAGAATGAGGAAACCGCTTCTGGAGATGAAGAGAATGAGGAAACCGCTTATGTAGATGAAGAGAATGAGGAAACTGCTTCTGGAGATGAAGTGAATGAGAAAACCGCTTCTGGAGATGAAGGGATTGAGGGTTCTGAAGAAGAACAAGAAAAACCAGATGGAGAGAAGGAGAGTTCTAACCAGGACCATGAAGATTCTGAAGAAGAACCTCCAGATAGAGAGAACGAAGTGAATGCACGTTCGGAAGAAAAACAAGCAAATGGAGAAGGAGAAGAGGAAGCAAACGAGAATGGGAATCCACCTGGACCTCAGGTAACAAATTAACAATGAGTTTGATTTGAAGTCGTAACATATGATTCGGGAGAGGTAGTAAATCGAGTGGGTTAATGTTAGTAATACTAGGAGAACTATTGGAAAAACTGTCAGTTTTGGTATTACTTTGGTATGCGTTAGTATAACTTGAGTATAACTTGGATATAACTAGGATATAACTTGCAGGATTTGGATGGAAATGAGGCACCCGAGGCAATTAAACCAACCATTATGTTCTTCAAGCCATCTGAGTACCAAAAAAAATAAAGCTAGGGACGAGGTGCATGATAGCTAGTGCGATTAAGATGCTAAGCAATCTGAAACCGAAGCTGTCTAATGCGGAGTGGAACTGGTTCACGGAGCATCCTCAATTCAGACACATTTTCCACATGAAAAGCGAGAACAACCACAGGGTTCAGGGAATGTGGATGTTGTTGCTGCGTACTGCCGGTTGCGAGAGGCGGAGAGAAGTGTGGTTCATTGTGAATGGCGTTGCCATCCGTTATGGGCTGAGGGAACACGGTTTGATATCTGGGCTATTCTGCCACAACTATCCTCTCGGCTACAAAAAGCTTGGTGGGACGAAGTTCGTTGATCGACATTTCAAGGAAGGAGAACTTAGAAGGTTGGAGGAAGTTAAGAAGAAGCTCGTGAACATTGGACCCCACAAAGACAGACTGAAGATGGCGGTTCTATTCTTCTTAGCTTCTGTTGTTTGCGCGCAAACGAAGGTTGGACACAAGGCTAATCCTGTGTTGGAGGTGTTCCAGAGAGCAGTGGATGATCTTGACTTGTGTAAGTCCTTTCCATGGGGGAGATTCTCTTATGATTACATGCTGAAGGAGATCTCTCACACAATGAAGCATTTTGGAGGGGTGGTGAAAGAGGGTACATTATGGCCGCTTCCGGGTTTCTGTGTTCCACTAGAGGTATGGAAAATCCCATTAATGACTTGATTGCTATTGTTATTTACTGATGAGATTTTATAAATGTTGTGTTTAACAGCTTCTTGCATTCGAGGCAATTCCTAAGCTAGGATTGGCGTTCAGAGAACCTGTTGAAGAAGCTGATGTCAACTGCCCGAGGATGTGCAAGTCCTCATTCAAACGAAATGGAATGACAGGGGTGTCACTTTCGGCGATAAACAAGGAATTGTCTAACACAACCGTAAGTTTACCTGTGAACTAAAGTAGAACAAGAGTAATACTGTGGTAGAACTAGAGTAATACTGTGGTAGGATTAAAGTAAAACTATAGTAGAACTAGGGTAGAACTAAGGTAGGACTAGATATGGAACTATGGTTGAACTAAGGTAGGACTAGGAATGGAACAATGGTCTCACTAAGGTAGGCGTGTGTTGCTAAGATTCAAAATTAATTGTGTTTGTGACAGGATATCGACAGCATCATCCCCACCAGAACTCCACAAGAAGAAAGGCTTTTGTATGACATTTTGGAAGATGAAGACGATGTTGATGAATCTGATATAGCTGTGGACAGTTGGGAGAAGTGTCTGGATGCAGGCTATAAGGTCTTTTTTCAAGACATGAACGACGAGGATGTAGTTGCGCGCCAAAAACAGGCAGAAGCGAGTGAAGCTGCAGGAGGGGATGGAATAGAAGCGGGTGAGCAGTCGATTCAACTGGGAGATGTTATGAAGTTGGTGAAAAGAACGTTGAAACTGATGAGGACAGTTGACAAAAAGGTTGACCAATTGAATGGGAGATTGGCCCCGCTTGAGGAGTTTGTCAAGGAGGCACAAGCTAAAGCAGCAGAAGAAGAAGCACCAGCACAAGAGAAAGCAAAGAAACATAAACGCAGGAAGAAGTGAAGTAGAGATGCCTCACTTGCTTGGTGTGTGAGAACTTTGCTTTATGTTTTTTATGAAGTAGACAAACGATGTCTTTTGATGTGTTTCTTGTTTGGGATGTGGATTTAGAACTTTTAACTATGTTATGAAATCTTTGTTGTGGATGTTTTTACTTTTATTGTTGTACCTATTGATAATGTGTAGGAAGTTAGTTTTTTAGAATAATGGTTGATGATGAAAGTCTAAACATAGAGTACCAATTGATAAACATAAGAGTGCTTAGCATAACATAAGTTTAAACACATAAACTTACACAAGTCTTAACAAGAGTCCTCTCTCTTAACAAACAAAGACTTGTGTTAACTGAAATAAGAAAAATAGATAGGTAGGGAAGACAAAGTTTTTAGCACATGAACTCAGAACGTGCGAGGGTGAGAATCTCATGGACGGGAGGTCGAGGTAATGAGCCTCTTAAGCTTAGCAATCTCTTCAGCCAACTCTTTCACCTCCCCCCTTTGGCGCTCCACTTCTTGTTGAACACAAAAAGCCCATGGCTGACGAAAGTGCAACCCATCGTCCTGCACAGTTTCAACCAGATTGGAAGTCAGTTTCACCATAAAACAGTTTCAGCCATAGAATAACACAATTTCACCCATAGAAGTGGAAGTCAGTTTCACCATAACACAGTTTCAGCCATTGGATAATACAGTTTAACCCATAGATATCCAGAGTATAACACAGTTTCACCTAGAGTATAACACTGTTTCACCTAGAGTATAACACTGTTTCACCCATAGTATAAACTCAGTTTATCTCAGTTTCCCTTAGTTAGAGAAAAATTACCTCATAATTCTTGCAGGTGAAGTACCTACTCCCCGGCAAGGTATCGAAATCTGATTTGTACTTCGGAGTTGGAGAAACATTCGTCATTATTTCACCACC
>NW_013617445.1:99824-101229 GCF_000695525.1 Brassica oleracea var. oleracea | reverse complement strand
ATCTCCTTCATCTCTTCATACGGATGAGTCATGTTCAGTAAAAGGGAAAGAGTAAAACCGTGAATCTTCAGAGAATATAAAAAGAGAATGAATAAAGAGAGAGTGTATGAATGGTAAGAGAGAGTTGAAATAGAGAGTGGTGGGGAAGTGAAAATGTGTCTGGGAAAAGATAGGAAAAGACGAGACTCAGAAAAAAAGAGCAGAGAGGGAATCTATTTTTTGACCAAAATAATTGGAAATATTGGCTTTTTTCGTTTAGGCGCGATTTTTTTTTTTATTCTCCCTCCGAAATATTTACTCTTAGTTATACTAAAGTTTCTGGTTTTACCAATTTTCTTCATAGTTCTATTTTTCGTGATTTCAACATTTTTTAGTTTTACTTATAATTTCAATTTCTAAAGAAAGTTTTACTTGTCATTTTTATGCATTACCATGTAAGCATAAATGATTAGTGCAATAACATATTTTAAATCATGAAAACTATAGAATACTTCTTTATAAGCTGATCTTATTAACAAAGTGCTCTTTGAAAGACTATATACGATGATATATTTTTCTTGAAACAGTGAGTTTTTTTTTATTATGAGGTTTGTAAATATTTGTTATCTTCACTAATGTATTTTGAGAAGTAGTATCTGCTATATAATTTTCGGTGACCGTGTTTCTGTATTAAGACTTATGTAGTTGAGATTTTACGGATTATGTCGATTTCTATCATAGTTACACCTTGTTATACTAGTTTTCCGTGGTTTTCCTATATATCACTTAAACATAACTGCCAAAACGCTTAAACAGAGGTTGCAAAACAAACACTTAAACTTAGATAATACATGGTTAGATCGCTTAAACATAGAATTCTTCAAACTTTCGAGTCTATGCCACAAAAGATATACTTAGTTTTACCAATGTTTTCAAAGGCAACATACCAAAAGCAACATACCAAAAGCCAAACCAACACAACAGCAATAAAAGCCAAACAAGAAGATCTAGTTTGATTCATTGGGATTACTACTACGCATTCCAAACAACAGCCAACTGAAACCAAAATTTTGCCTTGGTCGCCTTATGTTTTGTGTCCTTTTACGTCGTTCGCCAACAGATGGATTCCTCTTATTCTTTTTTCTTCCCTTCCTCTTGAGGCGATCTGGAGGTATGATCTGAAGCTCTTTGATGTGATCTTTCCAACCACGCCTGTCCGGCACAGAATAAATGGTCTTAATTGTAATAAGCCAATGCCCAAAGTTCCGTCCAGTAATATTTCGAGCACAACTCATGATACTCTATCTTGACATCACGTTGACGACCAGGATCAGCTTCAACCTCAGGGAAATATAAGTAAGCAGCAAGTCCGTGCAGACAAGGATACTTTTCATAATCATACACCTTGCAGCTACAGCTCTTCTCT
>NW_013617445.1:99137-99729 GCF_000695525.1 Brassica oleracea var. oleracea | reverse complement strand
GTTTTCTCAGCTGTGCTCCATAGGTTATGCAAGTGAATCTCGACAAGCGGAACCAGTTTGATATCAATCGACCCAGTATCAATCGACCCAGCCACAGAGTCCTTCCGATGTTCATTGAACCAGTCTGAAAACTTTTTGATGATTGTATCCAACAATGGTATTAAAGCATACCTCCTGGCGTCCCTAAAGACGCTGTTCATTGACTCCACACTGTTGCTAGTATCCAAGTTGTATCTCACACCTGGGAAATAAACCCGAGCCCATGTGTGTTTATCCGTATGCTCCTCCAAATACTTGTAAGCTGGAGGAAATCTCACCTTAAAAGATGCGTAAGCAGACTCGAACTCAGCCATCGTGTAACACCTAGCCAACTCCATAAATCTCCATGCGACTACGGCTTTTGTTGTGTTACAAGCATGCCCTCTCACATTCTGAGACAAATGCCATATACAATGGCCATGGTGAGATTGTGGAAACACATTAGCTACAGCCGCGATTAGGCTCTGGTTTCTATCACTCATAAATACTAATTCAGAAGAGTCTGGTATAGCAGTTTTGAGCATCTCGAAAAACCATGTCCAAGTACACCAAA
>NW_013617445.1:94438-98833 GCF_000695525.1 Brassica oleracea var. oleracea | reverse complement strand
GAGTAGGATATTGTTACACCAAGTTTTAACTTTATAAGATCCATGATATCTTTCGGAACGGGAGTACTTAGTTTTCCAGGATATTCCTCATTCAGAAAAGTTGCAACTAATTCTGCTGAGCCTTTCCTCTTGATGTTGCTGCTTTTACTTTGATTAGACCGAGAGCATGTATGCACACCCGTGTACCTCCTAACTGAAAAAATTTCAGTCTCTGAAATCTTTGCAGCTCGTAAACTCCACTTACAGGTTGCTTCACAACATTTTAACACCAATCGTCTCCGGTCCGACGTTTTGATAACATAACGAAAGCATTCACCAAATGCAGCTCTATCGACCACCTCTTGAAGTGCTCTCTTACTTGGAAACTCCTGAAATTTATACAGATCCAAACCGTCTTCCCAAGCCTCTATAACCTGACTACCTTTTTTTATAGGTGGCTGCTCAACATACTTATCTGCAGCCATACCCGTCTCACCTGCCGTGTCCGTCTCTGCTGCGGTGTCCGTCTCAGCTGCTGTGTTCGTTTCAGCTGCTGTGTCCGTTTCAGCTGCGGTGACTCTCACATGCGGTGTTCGTCTCTGCTGCGGTGTCTGTCTCTGCTGCAATGTCTGTCTCCGCTGCGGTGTCCGTATCCATAAAATCATTCTCTGCATCTATCAGATCCTTCTGTTGATTTGCTTGACCATTTTATACATACAGAGTTATGGCCTTCGGTCCGATTTCATCATAAACATCATCATTTCCCTGCAACACTTCGTAGTTCACACCAAACGAACTTATGCCCACTCTCGACACCTTCTCTAACTGATCTGATCTACTCGTCTCCTCCACTAACAAAAGAGATCTACAGTTGTCTTTATCAACGGTTGTTAGGAAACCAAACAGATCATCATCATCACGAATAATTTGATGTTCTTCCGATCCATACACCATCGGCATGCACTTCAATGCCAGTTTTACCTTACTTTCATCCAACGCAACCTTTTTATACAACTTTTCTTCTAGCATTACCAAACTTATAGCCTCCACTGTTGTCTTCAAGGTTACACAAGAGATCTCCCCTTTGGATTTGAAATAGACGCTCACATATTTCATCATTGTATCCTGCAAGAACAAAATAAAAAAGTTTTAGTTATACCCGTAGTTCTTAGTTCTACCGACTTGTCAACAGTTTTACCAAGTTTTACCTACTCTACAACAATTATCAGTTCTACTAGTTATAGCTAGTTATACAAAGTAATGCTTAATGCTTAAACAAGAACTCAAATGTATGTACGATTGATTGATCGGAGAAATTTCCGTGCAAAGCTACTCACAAATAAAATAATTCACGTACCCCAATGCATAACAATTTCATATATAAATCAACCAAATCATCCCAGAATCAATGTTTTTTCAACACTTTCAATTACAAACCCTAAATCAAATTTCTATCTTGCAGCTCGCTAAGGAGAGAATAACTAACCTGCATTACTACCTATCCGAAAGAATGCTAGCCGGTGGAAACGTTGCGGTCCGACGGCGTCACCGGAGTAGCTATCGACGTCGACAACAGAGTTGCTGTGAGGGAGCTGCGAACCAGAGACAATAACGAGCTTCTCGGGTGGGAACTGTAGAGGAGAGGAGCTTTCCTCCTCGAGCTGCGGGATTTTATTTTCTTTTAATTTTAAATTTTATTTTTCCACAAATCCAATTGAATTGATTCGGTTTCAATTGAATTGAATTAATGAAACCCAGACCGAAACCCACACCAAACCCATACCGAAATCTCCCCCTAAATTCGAAATTTTTTAAAAAAAAAAAATTTCCACTTTCCAAGGGTATTTCCGTCATTTCACGCCCACTTAATGAAAAAAAGGGAATAGGTGATTATGGAGCCCATAGGAGATTCTGCTTTGTGCAGTTGGAGGCACCAGAGGTGATGACTCCCGCGAGACGCAGGAACACTCGCAGGCTCGCACTACGAAAAAATAGCTCTATTGCAACGGAAAAATTGCGACGTCCATTTTCGTTGATAATTTGTTATGATTATTGCAATATTTTTGCAATAATGAATATTTGTTACAGTTTCATTGCAAATTTATTGCAAAATAACAACTATAATAAGCGTTGCATATTTTTGTTACTAAATTGCAACCTTTTGCAACATAAACAAATATCTTGCAAATTTTGCAAGAAACATTCAACGTTTTGAATCATTGCTAATTTGCAAAAAGAAAATATATAAAAATACGTGGCAAAATATGTGACAGTGATCATATTTTTATTATATGTTTTAATAGAAAACTATATAATATATATTTATATTGTATATTTAATCATGTAGGCTATATTTTTTAAGTTTCAGATGCTTGAGATTTTGTTAATAGTTTATTTTATGAATTTTATTTTGTTTTCGTCTAATATGATATAATTTACTTATTCCTATTCAAAATAAAAAAAGAAATTAGACAAAAAACCATTTACATATTTTTTCAAAGATAATTATAAATTAAATATACTATATACGTAACATCTTTATCTCTTCTTCTTTTTTTCTTTTAACTCAAGTAAAGATACGTTTAAACCAAGAGCTCTTGGCCTAGTGGTATTGGAACTCCGGCTGGAGTGCCCGCCCTGGGTTCGAGTTGCCTTGGCCACCTTCCCGCCTATAACCGTGCGTGCCCGGATGAAAAACCTCGTGGAGATTAGTCTGGGCTTACCGCCTGGGAACCCACGGTCATCAAAACAAAAAAAGTAAAGATACGTCCAAGATCGTCAGCAAAAAAAACAGAATAAGAAAACAAAAAAACTAGACACGTACCTCAAAAGAATATCAACGTGCGCACTCATACGTCCTTTTAAATTGTAGTTATCTACAACCCTTTGAAAAGTAAGTTAACTTTAAAATTAATATTGATCTTAGGATTATTATATTTCATAATACACTGTGATTTTTTGTATACAGATTATTTGAAGAAGACATAAAAAGGACGTATCCCACCACAAATGAGGCTCAGTTGTTTGATTTAAAAGAACTTCAGTTTGCATCATGGTTAGAAAAACATACAAGTATTAAACTGACATCTAGCAATCTAAAATATAAAGTACGTTACTTACTAAAATTATTGTATTTCTCAGATTGGAGCCGACACAAACCGCAGTATATATCCGTTATGGTTGCATGACTTGGTACACGGACCGGCAACTAAAGTAACCTCTTGGCCAATATATTTTTGTCGAGGATACAACTTCCATACGCTAGATCATGGAAAAGATCGCAGTACGTTCAACTATGGTGTTTGTGTGAAAGGAACATCTGATTTAACTGAAGAATATGAATGTTATGGAATCATAAAACAAATATTTGAGTTGTATTATCCAGGAGTTGTTGGTCTTAGAATTGTACTTTTCAGATGTGATTGGTATGACTCAACAATGGATAAAGGTGTACGCATAAACAGATCTGGGATCGTTGATGTTAATCGCTCTAGACGGTATGGAAAATATGATCCGTTTATTTTTGCTAGCCAAACAGACCAAGTATGTTTTATATCATATCCTCGTCTAAGCCAAAAGAATAGTGATTGGTATGCTACAATGAAGATGCAACCAAGGGGAAAAGTTATATGCAGTGAGGAATTGGATCTGAGTCCTTTACAATACGAGAATGATAATACAGTTATTGTGGCTGATCCATTTATCACAGTCGATGATTTAGCTGACCAACAAGAACAGTTAGTATCTCAAGATTTTCAATCAACAGAGGACAGTTCAGACTTCTGAGACGTCAAGACGTGAAACTGCGACCAAGAGATGACAAATCCTCTTTTTATTCTTTAGTTTTCTTATGATGTATCGTGATTATTACCAGCTCTTTTTTTTTCTTTTGAAACACTTACCAGCTCATTCTTCCTTTTATTGTTTAAATTGTCTCTATTTTAGCATTTTTAAATTTATTTCTAAATTCATCGACCTATATCTCTCGTTTATATATTAATTTATTGCCTATTTAGCAAAGTATGAAAAACAGAGTGTTATACTCGTGGTTCCTTGGCTCTGCGAATCTGGTCAACAATTGGGCTTATCACGGGATCGGGCCTGATTTTTCATACAGAACAGCGAGGACCCGTGACCATATGATTTCCTTTGTTTCTTCACCTGAAAAAAAAAGAGAGAGAGAGTGGCGATGGCTATTCGGAGGCGATCTTCACAGCCACAACAGATGGAGCTCCGGTGATAGCAGTTCAAGCTTGGATGGTGCTCTCGGACTTCCCCTGGTCTTCGATCTGCAGCAGAGAAGCTGAACCGACAACACATCCAATCATCGGCGATGGGTTCTTCTTCTCTTCTTCCTCCACGGGCTTGTACTGTTTACATATGAGGACGACATGCATGTACAGAGGTAACTCTTTT
>NW_013617445.1:82157-92913 GCF_000695525.1 Brassica oleracea var. oleracea | reverse complement strand
CTGGCTCACGTTCATATGCTAGGGTTGCCGATATATTGGTAAGACTTGTTTTCATATGTACTACTTTAAATAATATTATTTTCCAACACTTCTCCTTTGTAGAAAGAAAAGAACGGAGATGCATCTTACATTGATGTTCTTCGTGAGACACACAAGAAATCAGACGGGTCATTTGTGGATGAAAGGGCAAGGCTAATTAGTGAAGGATTTGGAAAAAATGTAGCTGATCATATGCTTGAAGATGATATCCTAGTCACAGAAGAGCTAACTTCTGAGAAGAAGAATCAAATGTATTTGAAGGTAATGCAATAGTTCTAAAAATCTTTTTATTTTCCTAGATTTCTTCATAGATTTCTTTTGTCTTACATATATTATATTCTACAGTTGGTTGATTCAACACAAGGTCGTGTGTTTGGTTTTGGAGCTCTTCTTAGAGAGGTTTCACTCAATGCTAAAATGCGAGTCACCATTGAAAGCCACTTAGAAAATCATGAGTTCAAGAAAAAGGTACAAGACATTTCTCAAGAAAATGAAGATATCAAAGAAAAGGCTGAGCAAACTTGAAGGCTCGGAGAAAATGATTGCCATCCTTTGTCCAGCTATTCTATCCAAGGGTGTCAACAACCAAGTTTAAATTGGTTGCTTTTGTTATTCGAAGGTTTTATTAGTTTTTTCTAGTTTTAAATTATTCCTGGTTTTTCTCTATTAATGCATTGTTGATTTTTTTTAAAAAATTTTAGTTTATTTAATAAAATTGGTGTTTGACTTTTGTTTATTATAAAATATATATATCGTAAAAAATAAATAACACATCGAATATTGCTTATAAAAAAACAATTAATCTATGCATATCTACTAATTTTATTGTCAAAAAATATTGGCAACAAATGTACTATTTAAAAGTAATTATAGGAAAATTTGCAACAACATTTGCTGCATCTTTTATATAGCAAATTTTGCAACAATTTTAATTGCAACGTTAAAATTGTACCAAATATTTTTCTATATATTTTATTGCATTAATATTACTAAATTTCAGAAAACAATAATTGCAAATTTGCAATGTTGTTTGCTATATATTTGACGTAGCAATGACTTGCCACCATCTATGGTTACAAAATATGTTGTAAATATACAACAAAATTGCTATAAAAATTGTTGCAATAATATAACATATATAGCAACATTTCAATTTCTTGCTAATTTTGCTACGTATATGCAACAAACATGAATTTGCAACATTCAAACAGCAAGAAGTTAAAAATTGTCACAATTTTATTCCAATTTTATATTTGCAACAATATATGAGTATATTGCAACAATATATTATTATTGCAATAGAGCTGTTTTCTTGTAGTGGCCGTGGTCGAGACAACTCGAACGGACGTGGCCGCGGTCGAAGATCTTTTGGCCGCGGACGTGGGAATGGTTGAGACCATGGACGAGGTCATGGACGCTCATTTGGACGAGGTCATGGTCGCGGCCATGGGTCTTCATTCAAACCCCAACACTCGACCAAATCAAGTGAATCTGTGTGCCAAATATGTGGTATGGACAATCATTGGGCTAAGACTTGTAGGACTCCCAAGCATCTAGTTGACCTCTATCAAGAGAGTTTGAAAGGGAAGAATCCTGAAGTCCATATATATGACTTACCAAGATGATGAAAAAGACTTCGATCATGTGAAGGACGATCTTATGGATTATGAAACTTCAGATTGTCTTAAAGACTGAATTATGATTTCGACATTTGTAATCTAAATTTGATGTTTTTGATTTGGTGTTTTTCATTTCTATGTTGTCATTTCTTTGAACTTGTTTTAAACTTAATAATAAATGAAATGATTTTATATATGAAGTCTCTAAGTAGCATCCTGTTGAATCTTGTTTTAGAAATGAACGAGAACAAGGATGTACTCGTTGTGGACAGTGGATCAAGCCACACGATCTTAAAAGACAATAGGTACTTCATAAACCTAACTCTTAAAAATGCTAACATCTCCACCATTGTGGGTATAGCTTGTCTCATAGAGGGTCACGGCCAGGCTAACATCATGTTGCCTATGGGTAGACATCTTGAGATATCAGATGCCTTGTATTCACCCAGATCTAAGAGAAGTCTATTAAGCTTTAAAGACATTCGAATGAATGGCTTTCATATTGAAACCACGGGCGAAGGAAACAAAGAATCCCTTCAAATCATTGAAATCACAGTCTTAGAATCCATACCCGCACTATCTACTGGTATTTACCATGCTAAAGTCAGTATGATCGAGGCCAATGCCACTTTTAATAAAGAGGCAATCGAAAATTTCACTCTATGGCACGACCGGCTTGGCCATCCCGGTTCGACCATGATGCGTAAACTAATTCTGAACTCAAACGGTCATTCCCTTAAAGAGAAAATAATTATCCCAAAGAACCTATCTTGTGTTGCTTGTTCCCAAGGGAAACTCATTTCAAGGCCATCACCAGTTAAAGTCACTAAGGAAATGATAAACTTTCTGGAAAGAATTCAAGGAGACATCTGTGGACCAATTCACCCACATTGTGGGACATTTTGATATTTCATGGTTATTATAGATGTGTCCACTAGATGGTCGCATGTCTGTCTCCTATCATCCCGCAACCAGGCATTTGCCAGGTTACATGCTCAGATAATTCGATTACGAGCCCATTTTCCAGATTTTCCTTTAAAGACTATACGTCTAGATAATGCTGGTGAGTTCACTTCCCAAGCATTTTATGATTACTGTATGTCCATGGGGGTAAGTTTGGAACACTCCGTGGCACATGTACATACACAAAACGGCTTGGCCGAATCATTTATAAAACGCATACAGCTCATAGCTCAACCATTACTCATGAGGTCGAGACTTCCGGTCTCAGCGTGGGGACATGCCGTCCTGCATGCGGCCGAGCTCATACGCATCAGACCATCAAGTGAACATAAGTTTTCCCCATTACAATTACTCATGGGTCATGAGCCAGACATTTCCCATCTTAAGACTTTCGGCTGTGCCGTTTATGTTCCAATAGCTCCACTACATAGAACAAAGATGGGACCTCAAAGGAGAATGGGGATATATGTTGGATTTGATTTCCCCACGATTTTAAAGTATCTTGAGCCAACTACGGGTGATTTGTTTAAGGCCAGATACGCGGATTGTCATTTCAATGAATCCGAACTTCCAACATTAGGGGGAGATAGCAGTAAAATGGTAAAAGAAATTTCATGGAATCAAAAATCCTTATATTGGCAAGATCCTCGAACTCAAGAATGTGATCTAGAAGTTCAAAAGATCATTCATTTACAAAAGCTAGCTAATCAATTGCCAGATTTCTTTGCTGACCCTAAAAGTGTGACTAAGTCATACATACCAGCTGCTAATGCACCAATAAGAATTGATGTTCAAGAGGAACACAATCAAGTTGCTACAGAGTCTAGACATCGTTTGAAACGTGGTAGTCCAATAGGTTCCAAAGATAAGAACCCTCAGAAAACAAAGAAAGGTGCAGAAAATGAAACCGAGGTTGATAAGACAACAGACACGACCGCGGCCGATCCAGCCCGTGATGTGGCCGCGTCCAACCCTACGGCTTTAGACATGGCCGGACCTGATGCCACTGATATGGCTGGCTATGATGTACAAAAGAATGATGCTTGGGACGCCAAGCCTCATGGTACTGAAGTTCCAGATAATAATGAGATCTCAATAAACTATGTCTTGTCTGGGATACAATGGAACAGAAAACATGTCGACCTGAATGATGTATTTGCTTATGAAGTAGCACTTGAACTTATGGATAACGAGGATTATGAACTCACGTCTATATATGAATGCATGCAACGACCAGATTGGCTTAAGTGGAAAGAAGCCATAAACGTGGAGTTAGAATCATTGAGGAAAAGAGGTGTATTTGGTCCAATAATCTGGACACCGCATGCTATCAAACCAGTTGGATACAAATGGGTCTTTGTGAGAAAGAGATATGAGAATGGCGAAGTTGTGAGATACAAAACACGACTTGTTGCACAAGGATTCTCACAGAGACCAGAAATATATTATGAGGAGACTTACTCCCCTGTGGTAGATGCTACGACCTTCAGATTTTTAATGAGTCTGGCCGTGAGAGAAGGTCTAGATTTACGGTTAATGGATGTTGTAACCCCATACTTATATGGTCCACTGGATAATGAAATCTATATGAAAGTCCCAGAGGGTATTGAATTGAAAAACAAAGAGAGTTCTCGAGAACAACATTGTATTAAGTTGAATAAATCTCTTTATTGACTGAAACAATCCGGACGGATGTGGTACAATAGACTAAGTGAGTACCTAGTGAAAGGGGGATATAGAAATAACCCTATCAGTCCAAGCATTTTCATTAAGAAATTCGAAAATAAAGGATTCGTGATCATAGCAGTGTATGTTGATGATCTGAACATCCTTGGAACCTCTGGAGAGATTTCCAAAACAGTTGAATACCTTAAGAAAGAATTTGAGATGAAAGATTTTGGGAAAACGAAATTTTGTTTGGGATTACAGCTTGACTACATAATTTATGGTATCCTTGTGCATCAAATGGCATATACAGAAAATGTACTCAAGAGATTCAATATGGCCGATTGTCATCCTCTGACCAGTCCCATGGTCGTGAGATCCCTCGGTCTGGACACTGATCCATTCCGTCCCAAGATGGACGATGTAGATGTCCTAGGTCCCGAAATGCCATATCTCAGTGCCATAGGAGCTTTAATGTACTTGGCAACTCATACACGGCCTGATATAGCCTTTGCCGTGATTCTACTATCAAGGTTTAGCTCATGTCCGACCCAGAGGCACTGAAACGGGATTAAACATGTTCTTCGTTACCTGTAAGGAACGAAAGACTTGGAGGTACGGCCATATCATGGCGTTCCATGAAACAGACGATGGCGGCCACTTCATCCATTCACTCGTAAATATTGGCCATTCAAGAGGCCAGCCGCGAGTTAGTCTGGTTGAGGTCGATGACCCAACATGTCCGATAAGAATGTGGGATGGCCGAGTGCAAAGAACCGACCGTGATGTTCGAGGACAATGTGGCTTGCATTGCTCAGCTCAAAGACGGCTATATCAAAGGGGACAAGGCAAAACATATTTTGCCTAAGTTCTTCTTTACCCACGATTTTCAAAAGGCCGGAGAGGTCAAAGTGGTCCAAGTACGATCCAGTGAAAATTTGGCCGATCTATTCACTAAGGCACTTCCGACCTGCACGTTCAGGAAGCTCACGCATCAGATTAGGATGCTTAGGCTAAAAGGCCTCCACTAAGGTTTACATCAGGGGGAGTAGTGCGTGTTGTACTCTTTTTCCTCCATCATGGTTTTGTCCCACTGGGTTTTCCTGATAAGGTTTTAATGAGGCAACATAAGCGTATTACAATCCAGTATGGTTATATCATCCAAGGGGGAGTGTTATAAATCAATTGATGGATGTCCATAACCGGCCCGGTCTATAATCGGTCCATACATTTAGAGAGAGAGACGGTCCAACCCTAGAGAAAGAAAGGCGGCCACGACCAGGAGAGAGAGAGAGAGAGGCGGCTTATGTACTTTGGAGAAAAGGAAACTCTATTTTCTTTTCCTTGTAATTGTTATATATTCATATTATGTATTAGTAGTTTTCCTAATCCTAGTTGGTTTAGGTTTTGGATACTTTCTATATTTTTATATCTTGTAATCTTTATATAAAGAAACACTTTATGATTAATGAATAAGAACTTCCATATTCTAAATCCTAAGTTTTACTACAAAAACTTAATTAATTTGAGATCAAAGTGGTTTCCCACTATTGCAAAAAGCTTTTGTCCCGTACGCCTTTTGTTAAACTCAAAACTTTTCTACTTTATGCCAGCATTTTCTCCGACTCCGAGTGGTGTTCTTTATATGTAACATCGTGTTATTAACAAAAATCCCATATATCTTCTTCCTGACTCCCTGCATATATCAATTCGTATACAAGGATCTCACCCAGCTCAAAATCCGAAACCTTATCAAAAGGACCAGGGATCCGGATGGTAACATCGTCGGGAAGACGAAACTTCCTTCTCCAGTTCGCAACCTCTTCTACTCCTATTACCGACAGAGGACCCACCGGCGAAAATCCGTCTCCTCCCAGAGGCGGCGGAGCCATTCCAGCAAAAGCGTCCCTGAGTTCCTCTATTTCGGCGGTCAGATCCAGAGAAAAGTCTGAGGAATCCATGGACTCACAGGCCTCATTTCGAACCTTACGTCTTGAATGAACCCTAGTACCTATTGAAGAAAAGCAGAGGGCGAGATCGGATCCGTTTGTCATCCTAAAAGGTTCGGAATAAAGGATGGGAAGAAAGAGAGTATAACCTGAGAGAATGAAGACCTAGGCCTGAGTAATGGAGATCGTGCGAGATTTTGGTGAGAGAGAAAAGGAAACCAAAAAGTCCAGGCAGCAAAAACGGGGAAACAAAAGCAAAAACCCTAAGATGGATTTACACGCTTCAAAAAGATGAGACTGCGTGGGAAAAACGAGTCTTGAAGCGCGATAAGGGAACCTATCTCTCAGTCCTAAGGACCTGAAAAATTAACATGACCTTGCAGAATCCATTACCAGCATCATCTACCCGACTTTCTCCAGCCTGTACGCAACTTAACTTCAGAGCTTCAGCCTCGTCATCTACAGAAGATAGAAGGAACTACAACTAGACTCCGGTCAAACACGAAGGGACCGATCCTCACCTGGGTTCAGAATGAGTTCCGGCTTGAGTGGAACCCAGGATAGCATGATCAATGGAACGGGGTCCTGCCTAAGGGGAGCCTGCTGAGAATGAGCAACCCCGGTTGACTTGAGTGCACAGGTTATTCCCTGACTTTGATGACGAAATCGAAAAATAAGGGGCAAACTGTTGGGGAAAAATACTCCGGTATCATTTCCTCCAGCCTCCAGGCAGGACCCAGACCCCCGGGTCCCCGGTAAGGGAACGCTCCAGGTCCCCTCTAGAAGGAACCTCTAGTTCGGTCCCTGGAACCGAGCTCCCTTCCGAGAAATGGAAAACTTCCGATAAAGGAGAACCTTCCATATTTCCGAATATGGAAGAGTTTAACCTAATGGAACCGACTCCTAGACGACTATATAAGAGCTACTAAAGCCCTAAAGTATGGGATCAACTTCTTCAAGGCTTAGAGACTAAGGCTAGACGGATAGAACTAGGGTTTATCTAATCATCTTTGTAACCTCTTTCGTTCTTGTTCATCAAGTCAATAAAATATCTCTTCAAGCCTGTCTTACTATTCTTTTACTTAAAATCCTCACAAAATAGATACAAACTCACCCAGTTTACCAGCCTATCCATCGTTCCGTAGTACTCACAAAGAGCCTACACAAAAATCCCCTAACAAGTTTGATAATGTTGTGAAACAAGAGAATAGAATCTGTATGTTTCTATCTTATTCATAAACATAAGGAGACCTTTATATATAGGAAATTACACCGTCATAAAATAATGGAAAGACTAGAGAAAGGAAATACAAATATGGAAAGAGTACAAATCATAAACTAATAAGAAAAAGGAAAACTAGGGTTTCCAGCCGCCAGTTCTCTCTCTTTCTCTCTCTCTAGAATAGGGCCGGTTATGGACTGGCCGGTTATGGACATTCACAATATGATTTATAACACTCTCCTTTGTATGCCATAACAATACATGGATTATAGTACGCTTTAGATGTTGCCTCATTAAAACCTTACCAGGAAAACCCAGTGGAACAAAACCATGGTGAAGGAAAAAGAGTACAACACGTATACTCTCCCTGTTCTGAACATCACTGAAGGTCTTTCAGTCTACGCATACCAATCTGATGCGTGAGCTTTCTGAACGTGCAGGTAGGAAGTGATTTGATGAACAGGTCAGCTGAGTTGTCACTGGAACGTACTTGGACAACTTGGACCTCGCGAGCTTTCTGTAGATCGTGCGTGAAGAAGAACATAGGCAATATGTGCTTCGTCCTGTCTCCTTTGATGTAACCTTCCTTGAGCTGAGCAATGAAAGCTGCATTGTCCTCATATATCACGGTTGGTGCATCTCTCCCTTTGGTCATCCCACAATCAACTCGGACATGGTTGGTCATGGACCATAACCATATGACCTCACGGCTGGCCTCATGTATTGCCAAGATCTCTGCGTTATTTGATGATGTAGCCCCGATCGTTTGCTTCATGGAACGCCATGATATGGCTGTGACTCCATGTGTGAAAACATAGCCTGTCTGAGATCGAGTATTGTGTGGATCTGAAAGATATCCTGCACCAGCAAAACCAACTAAACCTTCTTTGTTTTGGTTAGTATAAAAATAGACCCAAGTCTTTCGTTCCTTGCAGGTAACGAAGAATATGTTTTATCCCGTTCCAGTGCCTTTGGGTCGGCCAAAAGCTAAATCTAGACAATAGATTCACGGCAAAAAATATATCTTGTCGTGTATGACTAGCCATATATATCAAAGCTCCTATGGCACTGAGATATGGCACTTCGGTACCTAGGACATCTTCATCCTTCATCTTAGGACGGAATGGATCAGTGTCCAGGCCGAGGGACCTCACGACCATGAGGATAGTTAATGGGTGAGACTCGGCCATATTAAATCTCTTGAGTACCTTTTCAGTATATGCTATTTGATGCACTAGGATTTCATCTCTTATGTACTCAAGCTGTAATCCCAAACAGAACTTTGTTTTTCCAAGATCTTTCATCTCGAATTCTTTCTTAAGATATTCAACTGTTTGGAAAATCTCTCAGAGGTTTCTAGGATATTCAGATTATCAACATACACTGCTATGATCACAAATCCTTTATTTTCGAATTTCTTTATAAAAATACATGGACTGATCGGGTCGTTTTTATAGTCCTCTTTCACTAGGTACTCACTTAGTCTATTGTACCACATTCGACCTGATTGTTTCAGTCCATAAATTGATTTATTCAACTTTATACTATATTGTTCTCGAGAACTCTCTTTACTTTTCAATTCAATACCCTCTGGGACTTTCATATATATCTCATTATCCAGTGGACCATATAAGTATGCAGTTACTACATCCATTAACCGCAAGTCTAATTTTTCTCTTATAGCCAGACTTATCAGGAGTCTAAAAGTAGTAGCATCCACCACAGGGGAATATGTTTCCTCATAATTGATTCCTGGTCTCTGTGAGAATCCTTGTGCAACAAGCCGTGCTTTATATCTCACGACCTCGCCGTGTTCATTTCTTTTTCTCACAAAGACCCATTTGTATCCCACTGGTTTTACATCATATGGTGTTCGGATTATAGGACCGAAGACACCTCTCTTCTTTAAAGAGTTTAACTCCACGTTTATAGCTTCTTTCCATTTGATCCAATCTGATCGTTGAGTGCACTCATAAATAGACGTGGGTTCATGATCTTCATTCAAATCCATAAGTTCAAGTGCTACCTTGTATGCAAATATATCATCAATGTCGACATTCTTTTTGTTCCATTGTATCCCAGACAAGACATAGTTTATTGAGATCTCATTATTATCAGGAACTTCAGTACCATGAATCTTGGCGTCCCAAGAATCATTGTTTGGTACATCACGGCCGGCCACATCTAGGGAATCAGGGTCGATCAAGGCTGTGTCTTGGGATTTCGGATCAGCTGCGGCCTTGTCTCGGAAATCATGACCCTCGGTTTCTATTTCAGCACCTTTCTTTGTTTTCCGAGGGTTCTTATCTTTGGAACATATTGGTCTACCACGTTTCAAACGTTGTCTTAGACTCTGTAGCAGATTGATTGTGTCCTTCTTGAACATCAATTCTTATTGGTGCATTAGCAGCTGGTATATATGACTTTGTCACTCTTTTCGGGCCAGCAAAGGAATCTGGCAATTGATTAGCTAGCTTTTGCAAATGGATTATCTTTTGGACTTCTAAATCACATTCCCGAGTCCGAGGATCTTGCCAAGATAAGGATGTTTGATTCCATGTAATTTCTTTTACCATTTTACTGCTATCTCCCCCTAATGTTGGATGTTCGGATTCATTAAAATGACAATCCACGTATTTGGCCTTAAACATATCACCCATAGTTGGCTCGAGATACTTTAAAATCATGGGAGAATCAAATCCAACATATATCCTCATCCTCCTTTGAGGTCCCATCTTTGTTCTCTGTGGTGGAGCAATTGGAACATAAACGGCACAGACGAATGTCTTAAGATGGGAAATGTAATGGGGAATATTTATGTTCACTAGATGGCCTGATGCGTATGAGCTCGGCTGCGTGTAGGACGGCGTGTCCCCAGGCAGAAACCGACAGCTTTGATTTCATAAGCAACGGTCTAGCAATGAGCTGTATGCGTTTTATAAATGATTCGGCTAAGCCGTTATGTGTATGTACATGTGCCACGGAGTGTTCCACACTTACCCCTATGGACATACAATAATCATTAAACGCTTGGGACGTGAACTTATAATCAAGACTTTTATATCAAAAAAATTCATTCATTTAATCTTTAAATAAGGAAACAAGTTCAAAGCAATCAAAACATAGAAAACACAATGCAAAGAACACAAAAACATGGATGGCCGAAATCAACTTTGATGTTTTAAACAATCAGACGTTTCATACTCCATGAGATCGTCTTGTTCATGATTGAAATCATCTTCACCATCTTGATAAGTCATATGAGCTTCAGGATTCTTCCCTTTGAAACTCTCTTGGTA
>NW_013617445.1:73711-82094 GCF_000695525.1 Brassica oleracea var. oleracea | reverse complement strand
ATTATCCATACCACATCTATGGCACACGGATTTGGTCGAGTTTTGTGGCTTAAATGATGTACCACAGCCTCGGCCATGTCCACGGCCTCCATAGGAGCCACGGCCATATGAGTTGCCTCGGCCTCGACCAAACGAGTTCCGGCCTCGACGACCACGTCCATGCCATTTTCCACGACCACGGCCGTGTTGGTTATCACTCTAGACATGGTTCGACTCTTTCTTAGCCTCTACGGTCGCATGTGCCTCAGGTAATGGGGTTGATCCAGGAGGTCTCAATTCATTATTTCTCATCAACAGCTCATTGTTTTGCTCAGCAAGCAAAAGACAAGAGATCAGATTTGCATAAGTCTCGAAGCCCATCTCACGGTACTGTTGCTGTAACAACACATTGCTTGTGTGGAAGGTGGAAAAGGTTTTCTCAAGCATATCCTTATCCGTTATATCCTCACCACACAGTTTCAACTTTGAAACTATTTTAAACAGGGCCGAGTTATACTCGTCCACGGACTTAAAGTCCTGGATTCTGAGATTCCTCCAATCATACATAGCCTTTGGTAATAACATCGTTCTCCGGTGATCATATCTCGTTTTCAACTCTGTCCACAGGTCTAGACGATTCTCAATAGTAAAGTATTGATCTTTGAGACTCTCAATAAGATGATGGCGTATAATTAATATTGCATTGTATCTATCTTTCTCACTTGCATTATTGTCCTCGGTGATACATTCACCGAGTCCATTGGATTTCAGGATGATCTTAGCATCAAGTGCCCATTGCAAGTAGTTATCTCCAGAGAGATTTAGGGCAGCAAAATCCAAGTTGTTGATTTTCGACATCTGAAATCATGCGATTTATAAATTTAGATTTTAAAAGTGTTCATGTGAATGTAATCAATGTATTCAAGCAATTCGGTTTCTAGGTTTGATGCAAACAGGTCATTCGTATATGATGCATACATGTTCAATCTTAGCATTCAGATTCTATATGCAATCAGTTCATACGATTATGCATGCATGGTGCAAACAAGCCGCACAGCTACAAGATAAGTCTCACGGCCGAGCAAAGATCAAGCAATATTTATTCGTTTTCAATCTTAGCAAACGGTTTTCTAAGTGTTCAATGTATAATTGCAATCAAACAGTCGAGCAATGCATCATATTCAATCAATCTATGCGAGTATGCATTAACTAGGGTTCATTCGGGAATGTATGAAAACTATCATGCTAGCCGGATCTTTATCAAGACGAGAATGTTTAAATCAATTAACCTAGCAAGCGGATTTCTAATTTAAACAGATCAAGCAATTAGTTTCTGATTCAAGGCTTCAATTTTAATCAAAACAATCAAGGCTAGTATTCGATTTCTTTTTCAAAGAACTAGGGTTTTGATCAAAACAAGCAATACGATTCCAATTTCAATTCATTCAATCAATCAATTTCAATTATGAATTTAGCAATCCTAGCAAACAGTTCTATGCGATCATATTCAATCTTAATAACATTCAATCAGATCAAGCAATCAAAACAATTTTTCGATTTCAAGAATTAGGGTTTTGAATTGATTTCACGCATGACATGCATTATGCATGTATGCGGCTAGGGTATAAGGAATTTGGGGTTTCGATTTTGATCATTAGATCAATGGGGTTTAGGGAATCGAACTTATGATTACGAGCTTCGATTTACTCATTGGGGTTTTTATCTATTACCCATAAGTAGGGTTGAATGGACCTCCAATGAGAAGAACCGCGAGCTGGACGTTTGCTGATCGAGTTGTGAATGGGTTGAAGCTGATCGTCGCGAGCTGGAGCTGATCGCGTCGAGTATCGAGCTTGCTATCGTCTGTCGCGAGCTGAGGCTGAGAACGTCTGATCGCGAGTGGGAAACAAGCTGCTTTTGCGAGCGGTATCGAGTCGTCTATCGCGAGCTGGCTGAGATCGTGTCTCGGGATCTAGCTGAGACGGTCTGAGGTCGCGAGCTGGGATCGTGTCACGAACGGGAACAAGATGAGAATTAGGTTTAGGGTTCGTGATCGGGAGTTCTCAACGGTTAGGGTTTATCATCGAGGGGATTATGGATTCGCTAGGGTTTGTTTAGCTTAGGGTTTAGAGCGTGATCGTGCTGATAAGGTGTTGTGAAACAAGAGAATATAATCTGTATGTTTCTATTTTATTCATAAACATAAGGAGCCCTTTATATATAGGGAATTACACCGTCATAGAATAATGGAAAGACTAGAGAAAAGAAATACTAATATGGAAAGAGTACAAATCATAAGCTAATAAGGAAAAAGGAAACTAGGGTCTCCAGCCGCCGGCTTTCTCTCTCTCTCTAGCATATGGCCGGTTATGGACCGGGCCGGTTATGGACATTCAATTATGATTAGTCGAAACAGCAACAACAAAACAACAACAAAACGTCAATAAAAGTTACAAATTTATAATGCCTTCTTCTGTTTGTAATTAACAGCATAAAAAAACATAAACCGCTGAATTCAAAATGCTTAAACCGGCCAATAACCAGAAAAAGTAATCAAGATGTCCATTGAGATCATCAGCAATCCACCCATCTCCACCGTCCTTGGTCGTGAAATACGTCACCACCGTGAGGATCAACGAGCTCAGGTAACTCCCAAACGCATTAGCCAACAGACCCAGTGCACAACACAGGCTCCTCATCGACTCTGGTGACTGACCATAGAAAAACTTTAGCTGTCCAACACAATAGAAAACCTCAGCTCCACCGAGTATGAAAATCTGCGGAACCTGCCAAAAGACGGTTAAAGAAACAGCTGTTCCCGTTTCCACCAACTCAACCGCACCTTCTCAACGATAGCTGCTGACGCAATACACAAGACCGAAACGACAAGACCTATTCCCATCCGTTGAAGCACGGTAAACCCATTGTCGCTTCTTGTGATAAGTTTTGCGAGAGGGACGTTGAAACGGTCGTAGAGCGGAACCCAAACGAGGACGGTGATGCAGTCGAAGACCCAGAGGGTCGCTGGGGGGATCTTGAAAGAGCCGATGTTGCAGTTCATGGCTCTTCCTTGTTGGACAAACATTGTGGATACTTGAGCATGAAGAGATGAGAAGACGATACCCGACGCCCATATTGGGAGCATTCGTATCAGAATCTTGAGTTCTTCGACCTGCGTAACTGTGCATAGACTCCAAGGACTTAAAGGCTCTCCATAGTTAGCTTCTTGTGCTGATATAACAGCAGCTTTGTCAAGGTACCTACATTAATATACAAATATTTTTTTATCAAATTGTATACCGTCAAGGGATCCCATAGAGTGGTGCATTTATAAGACATGAATGTATAATTGTTGACTATTTAGGGTAATTTGAATGGTATCAAATCTAGCGCCGTTGCCGGGGAGCTTTGATCGCCATTAGATCTTGTTTAGTTAGATTTAGTCTCGGTTTTACTATTGTTCCAAAAAACTGATAAAATTTTTTCTTCTGTTTCAGGTATATACATCTTAGCACTAGGAACAACAATGAAGAGATGATTTTTGGGTTCTTCAAAGAAGAAGCCTGCTGATTCACGCACGATCCGTAAGTCTACTAGGGAAGAATCGATCGACACCCTCCAAGCAGCATCGATCGACATCGTGAACCAGAAATCGATCGACTACGTAGACCATCAATCGATCGCCACCCGACAAACAACAGTGGTCGACAGAGCCAATCAACCGTCGAAAACACTGTTTATCCTAACACTGTACATCCGGCTACTGTTCATCGAGGTACTGTTCATTCAGACACTGTTCATCCCGCGTCGATCGACACTGTTCATCCGTGTCGATTGCCACTATTCATCCGAACACTGTTCATCGTAACACTATTCATCCGGGCATTGTTCATCCCGGCAATGTTCACCCCAACACTGTTCATCTGGTGAAAAACAACACCACTTGCAGGGAGACAGAGAAGATCGAAGTGCTCATACTAAAGGTCGATGAGAATGAGATGTTAAGAGAAGAAGAAGGTCGTCCTCGCAACAATGCAGGACAATTGATTAATGCAGAGGGTTATGTAATCCTTGATGTGATTGTTGTTGCTGGCATGGATGACTTTGATCTTAGCCGATTATGGTATGATGGAGTAGGAAAGGATCCCTTCCAGGGTTTTCCTCACCAAGATCCCAGAAACAACATCGCAGAGCTCGAATATCTCGTGTCAAGGAGTGAGCAGAATGAAGTGTCTGAATACCACATGCTCTGCAAGATCTTTCCCTATTCCATCTCTGGGGATGCATTCAGATGGTTCAGTCAACTACAACTAGGATCTCTATCCAGCTGGGATGAAATTGAAAGATCTTTCCTTTACAAATTTCTTGATGATGCTGAAGCAACTCGAGAAAAGGAGAAGAATGATAATTGGGACAAGCTCATGAAAAGTTGTCAGATGAAGAGTGAAGATATGGTGCCAACATGGGTGGTTGCATACTGCTTGGCAAAATGTAATGAACAACATATGTCTGGTGAGCTAAGCAGAGTAGAGGAAGCTGGTACTGAAGACGCGACCTCAATGTCGATTGACAACACGATCTCAACGTCGACCGACATCACAACCTCAACATCGATCAACGGTACGACCTCAGAATCGATCGCCCACACAATCCCAGCATCAATCGATGGAGATTCCTGTTTCCGATCGATACCACTCGAAATCCCTGAAAGATCGAGTAGTCCTCAGGACATTGCAGACTCGGCCCATAAGAGCACTGATGTATCAAGTTGTTCTCCTTCCCCAGATGTAGAAAAAGGGATCACCATGGAAGATTCCCTCGAGCGAGAAGAGATCTTGGAGTTGGAGGATGGAGAAAAGCTTGAAGATTTGGATTCGAGTAGAGAAGTTACTATGGAATACTTCTTAGAGCTGGAGGAATGGCATGAAGATATGGATCAGAATTTGAAGAAGAAGCTTGATAACGATCAGCATACTTCGAGAGGAGATCTGGAAACTTTAAAGGCTAGCATTGTTCGATACCAACCCGATGAGATCGATCGACAACCACCCCACATCATCGATCTACGCCACCCGACATCGATCGACACTGCCAACCATTTATCGATCGACACCACCCACCTAATATCGATCGATGCCCATTGCTAGACATTCCGCCAGGTTGCATAATTGAGATGGAACCGATTGAGGAGAGGATGTACATGTCTAAAACCTCACACCTTGCTGTCCCTAAACATCAGAGACCACCTATCTGGACAGAAGAAGCTGCTGAGTTTCACAAATGAGTGAAGAGGATACATGATCCTGTGAAGATTATGGTTCCATGCGGTGTGGTTGAAGTTGAATCTCCTATTCCACCTGATAGAAGTACGCAGCTCAGTCCTTACATCGAGGTACTTGATGATCCTCTACATGTAGAAGCTTCTCAGAGAGGGTTGCTGTTTAGAGATGATGTCGATAAAGGCCCATCGGAAGCAGAATCGATCAACACCGACCTGAAACCATCGATCGACACCAACAAACTGGCATCGATTGACACTACCACATCACCATCGATCGACACTACCACTTCATCGTCGACCGACACTGGACGCGTATCAGAGCTGAAGAAATTCGATGTGTGTGGAAATCTTAGAGATGGAGATACCACCATGCGATCAGACAAGTCTGGGGGGAAAGAAGAGGAGGAATTGGAAGAAGAGAAAAAGAATCGTGGGTGATTCTCAGTTATCATTGATTCCTCGCTTCTCAAATGGTGTCAGGAAATCCAGAGTGCGCAGCAGATGCTTCCCACAGCCATTTGCAAAGCTTCGGGCATTCCGTATTGCTGAGATGATAGACAAAGGAGAAGAGTCCATGGAGGAGGCTTTCACACGAGAATGATAAAGCTTCGGAGAGCAGACATTGAGACTTGTTTTGGAGCAGGTTCTCATTCTTATCCGGACAAAATCAGATCTCCAAAGTCAAGCTAAATGACTATAACAAAGCGCTGGGTGGGAGGTAACCCACTATTAGGTTTGTTTTAAATTTAGTTTTATTTTCATTTATTATTGATTCTTTCTTTTCTAATGATTTCAGGTAAAAAAAAAAACCCCGGATAAACAGTAACGATGGTACTGTAGCAATCGCACTATAGTAGAGGAACTGTAGCATCGATCGACACTATAGCAAAGAAATCGATCGACACTGTAGAAAACAAATCGATCGACACTGTAGCAGAAAATCTGGAGTTACTGTAGCAGTCACTGTTCATCGAAAAACAAAATTGAATTGTTTTTATTAGTTATCTATTACTAACTTGTAGTGTTTTACTTATGTTAGGTAAAAGGGAAAGATCTGAGGAAGACGAGTTTGCAAGAGGATCAACGATGGCTGCGCAGCATCGATCGACAGGGCATCACTAGCATCGATCGATCGCCACTTAACTGTGTCGATCGACAGAGCCTCAAGAGTATTGATCGCCACTGTTGGGGTCAAATTCGGTCATGACGGAATCAATGTCTGAAAGTCTGTAAAAATCGGCATGAACGTTTTTACGAAAAATAAGTCTTCGGAAAAGATTTATTCTTACGAAGAGCCCTGTGTTGGGGTCAAAAACGGTTACGACGGAGTTAACATTCAAACCGTCCGACGAAGAAAATGAGAACTTTCTTCGACGAATGCTTTTTCGAAATAGATTCTTCCTTACGAAAAGCATTGCAGACGAAACACGAGACATCAGACAAGAGCTCGAAAAAGGTCGCTACGCAACGACAAGAGCTCGAAAAAGGTTGCTACACAACGACCAAACGCGTGTTCCGCTCGGTCGCAACATAGCGAACGAGCTCGAGCCAAGCTCGGTCGCTACGTAGCAACCTAGCGTCCTTTCCGCTTGGTCGCTACGTAGCGACTGAGCTCGAGTCAAGCTCGGTCTCTACGTAGCGACCTAGCTCGAGCCATGATCGGTCGCTACGTAGCGCCCGACCGTCCGTTCCGCTCGGTCGCTATGTAGCGACTGGGCTCGAGCCAAAGCTCGGTCGCTACGTAGCGACCAAGAGTCCGTTCCGCTCGGTCGCTACGTAGCGACCGAGCGTCCATTCCGCTCGGTCGCTACGTAGCGACCGAGCTCGAGCCAAAGCTCGGTCGCTACGTAGCGACCGAGTGTCTGTTCCGACCGAGCTCGAGCCAAAGCTCGGTCGTTACATAGTGACCGAGCGTCTCTTCCGCTCGGTCGCTACGTAGCAACCGAGCTCTTCCGAAACGTCGATACGACATTAGTCCATGCATTCTCGTCTACCCTTCGATGCTATCGCCCGAAGACCGTAGCGAACCCATTTCATGTTTCCCTTCATTCTAAGTCATCGATCAAACTTTGCCGTAAAAACCGCAGAAAGTTCGTTCTTTATCGAAAGAAGCCGTAATAAACGCTTCGATTCAGAAGACGGCCCAAAGGGACCTAAGACATGACTCGAGGCCCAACTTACGATTTCTTAACCAACAGCCCGTAAGCCGCATGACGGTTTACGCTTGGTTCGCAAGGAATGATAAATGTCAAGTTTCCGCGGATAAATACGAAATTTTGAAGATAATTACGAAGATCGGAAAAAAAAGAATATTTACGCTATGACGGCTTAGGGGCAGAAGAGGAAAAGCGCAAACCGACCTAGGAGCCAGTATATAAGGACTCAACTAGGTTTGCAGTCTTAGGTTGTTAGAACTAAGAATCTCGCCGACAGCTCGCACAGCCGAGGCATCTACCTTGTTGTAACGGTCATACGCGAATTCGGAATAAAACTCTTTTTGCTCTCTTTTACGATTTCTTATTTCTTTTCGTCTTTACTTGCGTGTTCTGATTGCTTGGCGTGTGGTTTAACAGATATCCGGGATCTCTGGAAAATTCGGGTTTTCCTAACTTTCCTTATTTAAACAGAAATCGACAGTGCGAATTTCGGTTCCCACAGTTTGGCGCTAGAAGGAGGGGAGGTACGGATTACTCTAACTCATAGCCGCAAAACGCTTGATCAAAAAAATGTCTTGAAATACGAAAAAGAAAATTGCAGTTCGCAACAACGCTGGCAATAAAACTCCAGCCGCCACTGCACCTATGGCCAACGCCTATGCAAACGCCACAGTTCTTGTGAAAATCGAAAACCTTGCTGCGACTTTTCGCCACAGGAAGTGCAATGAAACGAGCTCGCGATTTCTCTTTTTAAACATAAAGGGAAACGATAAATCTTATCAAACCCCGTAAGTTTGGCTCATTACCGAACAAAAGAAATCTCAATGCGTAAGGATTTAACCAAAACACGGTTTCCGAAAATATTTCGGAAGGGTAAAACTTGTTCTCCCAAAAACCGCAGAAAACCCCTAGGTTAATCGCGGAAAAAGGAAGCGCAACAAATCGATTACACAGCTCGGTCGCTACG
>NW_013617445.1:73203-73687 GCF_000695525.1 Brassica oleracea var. oleracea | reverse complement strand
AAGCTCAGTCGCTACGTAGCGACCGAGCACGCACACAGCTCGGTCGCGACTTAGCGACCGAGCTACAGCCAAGCTCGGTCGCTACCTAGCGACCGAGTACGCAGACAGCTCGGTCGCTACGTAGCGACCGAGCACGCACACGGCTCGGTCGCTACGTAGCGACTGAGCTCAAGCCAACTCTCCACTCGCTACAAATCGACCTGTCAGGCCTAAAAAAGGTCCTCCTTTGCGTTCTCTTTTGAATCCTCATCGAAACGCTTTTCGTTTCGTCTCAATCGGAATTTCCGTTGAGATTTTACGTTGAAAACAAGTTGGACTCTTCTTGGCTTACTTCTACTCGCTACATAGCGACCTGTCAGACCTCCAGCTCGCTACATAGCGACATGTCAGGCCTCAGAAAGTTCCTCCTTTTTGTTCTCTTTTGAATCCCGATCGAAACGCTTTTCGTTTCGTCTCAATCGGAGTTTCCGTTGAGATTTTACGA
>NW_013617445.1:72481-73157 GCF_000695525.1 Brassica oleracea var. oleracea | reverse complement strand
GACAAAGAGAACACGTCCTCCCCGCTCGTCGACTAAGTCTATCGCTGTTTAACTGATTCATTCAAGATCTCGGTGAAATAACCTGTGGTAAAAATCCATGAGTGACTCAGAGAAACTTTCACAGAAGAATAAAAAAAAAGAAGACTAGTTTTCTCGCGTTGATTCAGATTAATCGTATAATACGGCAATGATTTTGACATCTCCATATGTCGCGTCAATTTAATGAATTCGTAAAAACCGGTCGCCCGTTACTTACGCAAAAAATCCTTCGTATAATCAGATCATGTCATACGAAGTAACTTTCGAAAGTAAACGTAACAGGTTTTATGAAAAAGTACTTTCCTTGTAGCAAAAAACCAAGCTGTGTGATCCGACATTGGGCGACCAATATAAACTTTACTTCCTCGCACCACGATCTGAAAGTTCTCATTCTTTAGCCCCGCGACTCACTGGCATCCGCTCTCATTCCACTTGGTCACGTCCGAGCAGGAAATCACCCCGCAACTGACTCCGCACGGGCTCCGTATCGAGCTTCTGAGGCTTTATCTCCCTCGGAAAAAAAAGGAAACAACTTCCGTACGAATAAAGGAAACATTATACGAAACTTTCATCGTATAAATTAACCCTAAAGTGGAAAAACGTTTTCTACCACCATGGGCATACTCGGCCTATCAAT